>NC_081412.1:204195304-204495304 GCF_030272615.1 Cryptomeria japonica | reverse complement strand
GAAAGATCTTTCTTCACTTCTCACTGAGAATACCTTCACTTGGGTTTTTTGTGCTCTTAGAAATTTTGAATGCTTGGTGAATGAAAAAGTGAAAAACACTGATTTATAATGTCTTTTCCTTCAGCTACTATAATAAATGTCTGCTAGTTAAGTGAAACTTAGCACATCTTCTAGTAAAGAAGAATTTCATCTTCTCACCATCAACCAAGGGTAAACTTGCATGATTTTTTAGTTAGTTGCCATACCCCCAAAAGGTTTTAGTTCAGTTGGATGAAGAATCTCCTTCCGGTGGAGTAATACTCTGGTGTACCGGTGAAGGAATAGTCTCATCAACATTCTAATCTCTCTTTCTAATCTATTGTTTTGAAAATTCTTTCTTTACCTCATCAACATTCCCTTTGCCTTTCAAACTAGATCCTTTGTTATTTGCTAGTGATGCCTTCTACAAAATTTTGCAATATGTCCAATTTTGTTACAAGCATAACAAGTCACATTGTTCTTTTGAATAGCCTTTCCATATCCTATGTCGGTATGTGTTTTGCATTGATTAGATAGGTCTCCAAATCTTCCACAAACATAACATCTTACATTCATTCTGCAATTTTCTGAATTATGACCAATTTTGTTACATTTGGAACATTGACTGGTGGGTGTATTAGTGTTCTGATAGTTTCTAGATCTACATTGATTTTCTTTGTGACCATACTTGTTACAGTTAAAGAATTTCCCATAAAATTTGTAAGCATTAGGTTGTCTTACCGGTTTACTAAGATCATGATTGTTTGCAGTACCAGAGCTTTCACTAACTTCAAAGCCATGTCCATTAGTATCTCCATCAGGTCTCTAATTTTTCAACATGTTATCAAGTTCTTTAGAACTTTTCTTGAATTTCTCTTTGTGTTGATTTGCAGTAGCCAGATCATTTTCCAAAATTCCCTTTTGTCTCATGAGTTCAGTTTTATCATGTTCCATGTGAATCAGATTTGTCTTCAACATATCATTTTCATGACTGAGTTCAATTTTATCATGTTCCATAGAAATCCAATGTAATGTACTGCTACAAAAAGCATATGCTATGCCAGGTTCAGTACCAGTTGAAACTCATACAATAACCATAAACCTTACTCCAAAGTCTGCCTTAATATTCGCTCTATATATCCATCTTATCATCTACACAAAATAATCTACAAGATCTCATACTCATATATGAGTCTTATTACAATATGTCATGTGGGCTTACAAAAAGATATTACAATTAAATATAATATGCAATAATAAAAATCATGTTGGCTAGGATGTTGGTAAACATTCTTCTTGCTGTCGGTGAACTATTTGTTAGTGTAGAGTCTTTCGGTGTCAGTGCCTACTGGTGCCATAAGATTGCAAGGTTGCCATCAATGAAAATACCTTCAATCACCTACAATTCTCATTGGAGTTAGCAATGCCAAAAATGTGATTAAGAGAGGTAGAGACAACCTTACCCAAAAGCCATCTAGGATTCCACAAAGTAGCAATACCATTGCAAGTCCCATCAGCATTAGCACAATGAGTACCGCACTCCCCAAAAACAACCAACTTGATCTTTTCCACTCTACAACTATCCATTTTGGTTTCTTGAACAAGAAAAATATTTGGCTTGTGATCTCTAACTAGGTTGGATAAAAGATCATGTTTGTGAGGATGATTCAATCCCCTAGTATTCCATGAAATGGCTTTCATTTGACTGGATGGGGGGGACCAATCCCCATATCATGACATGTTATCTGGACTCTATAAGTAATGTAAGCTTGACTATACTTATCTCTACTAATCACATTGGGAGGCCTCCCCACTACCCTCAAATCAGATCCACAATCTGCCTTTTGTCTATTTCTAGTCTTAAAACCACTAGAAATTGGTGTTAATAAATGAACATTTGGGGAGTTCCTTTTTCTATGCTTAGTTTTCACCTCAATAAATGGATTTCAACAACAAGGTGGATGGAAGGATCCACAACCCTATGATCCTCCATCACAGACTTATCCCCATTAGAAATCTCCTTAGGCTTCAAACTTCCCCCTGCATCCCCTTCCTCATTCAAGGGCTCTAGGACTGAAGGATTTGGATCTGGACCATCCTAAACACCCAGGATATTATTCAATCCATCCATACATGGAGAGGGATCCAAAGATGGGGGCACCACCAAATCCACCCCCTTTGTCTCAGGTTTTCTTCTTCCATGTCCTCTTAGGCATAGGCTTAGAAGGGCATTCCCTTTCCCAATGACCAAATTTTTTACAATGAAAACAAGCAAAGGGAATAGATTCATACTCAACTTTATAAACCCATCTTCCCAACTTAGAGAAGAGGTCAACCTCCTTCAGTAAATTAGCACATTTTTCAACATTCACACATATTCTAGCATACACTAGATGCCTCTTCGCAGAGATCGTTGGGTCAACTAAAAGGAGCTCACCAAAGTAGGTAGCAACCCCAGAAAAGATTTCTTCACCCCATATCTCCATAGAA
Source organism: Cryptomeria japonica (assembly GCF_030272615.1). Lineage (NCBI taxonomy): Eukaryota > Viridiplantae > Streptophyta > Pinopsida > Cupressales > Cupressaceae > Cryptomeria > Cryptomeria japonica. Next base: position 204,492,796 of record NC_081412.1, on the reverse strand, counting down.
AAACTTAGTAGTTGCACCCAAATAGGGGCCTCATTACATTCCCATTCCTCTGGGTTAAAGCATGGTTCCCATTTTTTCAGAGCTAATGCTGATTTTCCTAACACTGAGGGACCACCTGCTAAAATAGATCAAAGGTCCTCCTCATAGGAAAAATATAATGAGAAAAACTATTAGACATGGCTACCACATCAATTTTACCCTTTGCCTTCCATTTACGAGACACCTAATCCCTAACAACTTCAATATTAGGTCGAGGGCCAATAAACCTTCCAGTCACGATAGAGGCCAGATTAGCCATATTCCTTTCCACAATACAAACTGGAATAGAAATGAAACAAGAACCAGACTCTAGGTCAACTTTATGGGGAAAAGGCACAATAGCCTTTCCTTTGAGGTTTGATCCAAATAAAGTAGACCATTTTTAGTTTCAGTCTACACATCCTAGTTTTCTAAGATTCTCCACAAACTTTGTGGAACCCTCCCCACCACAAGGTAAAATAGTAAAGTCATCTTTTTCATTTTGTGGGACCAAAAAGGTGCTCCCATCCCAAAACCCATTGAGACTACCATTAGAAGCTTCATATTTAATTTCTCTAGTGGTGGAGATCATGTGTGAGCCTCCATTCGAATTGAAACCAGTCATTCCAATCATTCCTGTTATTCCTGCCTCTCTTGTAGCACCCATTTCTTCTCAATCTTCCTTGGATTTTTATAATCCCTATTTAGGATATTAATTATATTTTTTAATTAGTGTCTCAATCCTTCTAGGAATGATCCTTAGTCATTTCATGAACCTAGAGACAAAACTTGACATTTTTGTCAAGTTTTGGTTTTGTCTTTTCTAAATTTTGAATTCTAATTCAAATGCGCTAAAAGAATGATCATATTTACTAAAAAATTAATCATATGTGACAAAATATCAGTCATATGCACCAATCTATGTTTTATATGTGCCAAAACAGGTTTTGTATGCGCCAGTCTAAGTAATTTTTCAGTTATGGAGATTTTGTCATTTGTGTTTTGTTGGATTGGTTTTTGAGTCCTTCTATAGGCTATATATGATTTTTTTAAGCTTCTTAGAGATGTCTATGATTTCATCTTGATGTTATTTATGATAATTTATGCTCTGGTAGGAGGGTTGACACCTCAATGTTGAGGTGATTTCTATGCAATGTTTTGCTCCGGCAAGAGGATGTATGCCTTGTTGTTGATGATTGTTTACTGCTCCAATGAGATGTGTTTTGCCTCACTATAGAGGATTTCACATGGATTTGGATTCATATTTGAATTATATTTGTTCTTGGCTCTTCATTTTCATTGCTTTGGTGAAGGCTCTTTCCTTGTGTGTGGTCATATGTGCTAGTTTATGTTTAGTTTATTCTAATTATAATGTGAATATTTTGATTAAAAAAAACTGGTTGTTCATGATTTTATTCTATGTTCCTTGGTTATGTATTTATACCCTATGGTTTTATTCCATGGTGTTGGAATCCAAGAACATTGAGAGGGGGGGTGAATCCATGTTCTACTAGAATGTTCAAATTTAACCTTATCAAAATATGCATTCACCAACCAGTATACTAATACATATAAGATTGAAATAAGTAAATCAATCAATAAGTAAATCACATAAATTAATAACATAAAAAAGAGAATTATATGTGGAAAACCTCAAAGAGGAAAAACCATGGTGGGATTTGTGACCCACAATACCAATCCACTGGCCATATGAAAATATATTACAAAATAAAGGGGCCTGTACTTTCAAGAAGGCTTACAGCTTAGAGCACTCTACTCAATCACAAAAGGAGCCTCACTGACTACATACAAATCAAGACTACAATCCAAAGAAATGAGTGAACTGCAATGATAGAATCTTCTATGCCTAAATACAGTTCTGGTTAAGCTCTGTTTGTTCTGGTCTAAAACCCTAAACCCTTACTAGAATAACCTCTTACATAGATTTCCTCACAAACATGATCTCTCACACATATCTCACATATTCTTCACACTCTTACATATTATAAAATGATCTAATCAACTTACATATATACCCTTACAATCCATCATGCCTTATGTAGGCTTACATAGATAATTACAAAGTGAATATACATGTTGGGTAAATAACATATATACATAAATATCAAAAATAATTGCCGATGTCGGATCTCCCAAAATGATGTCAGCCTCCAATATCGATAACCTGATGAATTCATGTCGACTTGCAATGTCGATAACCAAAGAATTCCTTCCAACCAGTGAAGATACCTATCGGTGCCGATGAAGTATCTGTCAGTAATCGTCGAAACCAAAATATGAAAGCCAGAACATGTTGCCATCAATGAAAACATATGGAAACCAATCAAATGAGTGTCAATTGCCAACAATATCCCCCTTTGGCATTGATGGCAACACTCATGTGAAAAATTATAATGGTTTTCATCTATCTATTTCATCTTGAGACTGCTCCCCCTGAGCTCAATATCCAACTCAGATCATGATCCATACAAAAATACTCCATACCTCCATATCTCCCAACGCCAAGAATATATTATTTACCTATACTCCTCCTTTGACATCAATGCCAAAAAAAAAGGAAACTAGGACAAAGAATGAAAGATTGTACAAAGAATGTCCCAAAATACCTTAACGGAGCTAAATATATCTGAAAATTTACAAATAGGTTTTTTCTAAAAGCTCTAGATAGGCATCCCAACCTGATTTGAGTGTGTCGGAAATAGATACAAGTCCATTAAGCATATGGGCATATGACTTTTTATCCTTAAGCTCTCCAAGTGTGGGCTTACCAACCATATCAATACACTCCTTCTTATGTATACTTAATGAGTCTAACTGGGGACTCACAAATCCTCTAAGACCTCTAGCTCTCCTTATGATTTGATATCTATCCCTCTCAAGAGCTAAAACTAGGGCTTCCAAAACCAAAATCTGACCATTAATAGATGTAGTCAAAGAATGTGATCCATCAAAAGAATTGACTATACCTACAATCTTGTCTTGAGTATCCTTAATTATTTAATCTAAATCTGCTAAAAGTAAAGCTATGTTACAACATACTCTGTAAATATTAGTATGCTGGCTTAATGCATTATCAATCAACTTCAGCTTATCATTTCTTTCATTCTTCTCCAACTCAATCATCTGATCAAATGTTTCTCTCTTGGCTTGTGTAAGCCTCTCCATTGCCTATCGATTTGATATCATCTGTAAAGATTGAAAGTCCTTTGAAATGTGCTTTGTGATTATCTTAAGCTTGCCAGATGGGATTTCTTTTTTGTCAAGTTTGCACTCTGAAACAAGTCTCTTTAAAACACCGACATACTAATCAATAACTCCTTTGTCCATAGATCCTTCCTTCATCATATTCTATGTAGCCATCATCATGAGCTTAATAGAACTCATCTCAGTTATGCTTTTCTGTTCAACCTGTGAGGTGTCAATTGACAACAATGATGGGCTCACTACCAGTTCCCTTCCGGATTCATCTTTCTTCTCCTCTCATGGTTTAACTTTTATAGCTTCCTCTCTTGCAATGGTGGCTTCACCTCTTGGTGCAGTATTAGTTACTATCGATTCCTCCTTATGAATAGTGACCTCAACCTATACATTCGGATCCGAAGGACTATTATCCACAACATTAGTAGCCTATACATTCTCTGATTCTACTAGTATCTAAACATTCTCTTGTACATTATTTTCTATTGAGGGCTATATATCCAATATCTTTATATATTTCAAAATTGTAGATGAGGTGCCCATTATACCTTTACCTTTCCCTTCAACCGGGATGTCTATAGTATTAGTTTTAGCCTTCGGTGAAGTATAAAAACCAGGTTTTTTTGCTAATAATTGAACCCATGTCTTGTGGGTCTCCTTGACCATCTCATTAACCCTACCCAACATAAGGATGACTATTATATTCTTTCTATGAAATATTTTCCTCTCTACAACCTTAAGAGTCCTATCCAACTCCTTTGGAGTAATAGTTGCAAAAGTAGATAACAAATCGTAAATCTTTATATGCATGTCCTCCTCCATTGTTGATAATCTTATAGCATCTAATTTTTCATATAACTATGCTGCTATTTGATTTTCAATTTCTAACAAGGCTTTCTTATATATATCCACATATAATTAAACTACTTCCTCAACTTCTCTCTATTCATCATCATCCAAATGCTCTAATAAAGTTGTACATTTGTCGACATACCATCCTTAGTTATTTGATCTACTAATTTTTCACAAGTCTTGGGTGGAATAATAGTTACATTACCAGATACAAGTGTAAGATTAGTGTCATCCATCTTTTTTCTTCTTCCAGTACCAGATGTGGTAGAAAGTGTTCCCTTTGGAGCTAGTTTATGTGCTTGTATCCTAATTATAACTTTCCTAACCGGTTGCTTCTTTGCTTCCACCTTAGTCTCTTCATTTTTCTTCCTTAATACCCTCTTGAATGCTAAGGTTGTGTCATCATCAAATCCAGATTCTGGTGGAATAGGCTCAATAAAAATCTCTGGTTCTTTCCTCTTCCTTCCTTTTTCTGGAACAACATTAACTAATGCCTTGATGTCTTGAGATACCTGTTCCACAAACTTTCTTTCCTTTCCCTATTGCTTCTCCCTCTTCTTTTACTTAAACTCAATTTCAACCTCTTTCTTTTTCTTCTCAGTAGTACCAAAGGTTTTCTTAACTTCATCAATAGGTGCATCAGTTAGAAAATGTGCATAAGAATCTAGAATTTGTGCATCAACTTCATAACCCATCTCTTCCATCAAATTTTCATCTTTCTTAACCATGAAGCATATCTTGGTTGAATATTTCTCAACAATTTGATTGATAACCCTCTCCCTAGAATTCATATCCTTCTAAAATTCCTTAAAGAAATCTCATACTTTGTTATCTTGCTGACTACCCAAACTCCCAATGGATTGTTTCAGTTGCCTTCCTACCAGGATATCAAATGTCAATTTTCTCTTCCCAAAACTAGGAGTTTCATTAATGAAAAATTGAATCAAATAGACAATAAGATTTTTAATACCAAAATGTTCCCTTCTTCTCTCCTTTGATCTTCCCTAGGTTAATTAACAATTCATCTAACATCCATCCATCAAGATCTAACTTCTCATTTTCCCTCATCATCTTATGTGTTGCATAAATGCTGGAACTAGAAACATAATTCAGATGGTTTGATTGAGTTACCTTGTAACCAATAATCATGCTTATGAATCTGATATCTCTATCGGTGATAGTGCTAACCGTCATTGATAGCTTGTCTGATGTTGTGTCAGTGATTTTGTTGACCTGATCATTACAAACATTCTTCTCTGGACGTTGCCCAATCTGTGACAAACCGGTGATTTCCTTGATGGCCTCCTTCAAGATCTTATATGGTCTATCCAACCAGATGAATTCTCCATGCACTCTTCTTAAAACATATCTAACAATCTCATCCTCGAATTCAAAGATATCCAGAATGTCGGTAAACTATAGATCCTCAATATGCTGATACTCAAGCTTAATATTTCTAGAATCTCCCATTAATTCACTCATATACATGGTATTAATATCTATGGTTCCCAAATCCTCAATATGATAGTGAATGTAAGCTTTGACATCTTCAACGTATACAACTTCTTTCAGGACATCAGAAAAAGCACCAACCAAATCATCCAAGGTGGCTATATGTGGATATCACTTAAAAATCGGCCTAGGATGGTCCTTGACCTCAACAATAGTAGGATTTGTAATAAAAGAAGGTGTTGATGATGATCCTACTTCCATGATGAAACATAAATACATATGAATAGTTGTCGGTGAAAACCCTAAGAACTCTTCTGATCACTGGTGAAATTGCTCAAGAAAATACCGATTGCACTGACTTGCCTTAGACTCGCTCTGAATCGCTCTAATTCACTCTGACTCACTTTGAATGCAAAGTAAATGAAGTGAATTCAACCTTTTAACCTCCAAGAAAAACCCTAATCCATCATTGATATGAATGACTTCCGGTGAAGGATACCAGATCTCAATCTAATATCTCCATGTTGGATAAGCATCTTCTATGTCTAGAACATCTTCCAAAACCTCTTTCCGGGGAATAAGAAGTATTGTAATGAATTTTTCCTACCCCTAAGGCATGTTCCTTAGTTACCAAATGAGCTTCTTGTTGGTACAAGAGCAACCTCCTCTATCAGTTGAGTAACCAGAGCATTTTCATATGTTGATTGATCTTTTGACATCCTGACCCATTTCTTCATATGATCTTATCGGATTTCATTAACCTTCTTTTTTCCTTTCTCATTGTTAACCGATGTATTTATGCTTCTACAAAACTTAGTAATATGTCCAACCTCATTGCATGCATTACATGTAACATTGTTCTTTTGAATTGCTTGACTTGCACTGATTAGCCATATGTCCAAATTTTCTACATGCATAACATTTAACATTTATTCTGTAATCTTCTGTCATATGACAATACTTATTACATTTAGAATATTAACTAGGAGCTGAATTATAGTTTTGATTTTCTCTATTTCTACATTGCCTAGCCATGTGACCAAATTTATTACAAACAAAGCATCTACCATTTAATTTGTAAGCATTAAGCTGCCTTACCAGTGCCTTTTAGTTTTGATCCTCATTTGTAGTACTAGAGCTCTCACCTTGTTCAAATCCAAGTCCACTGGAATCTCCATTTTGTCTTTGACTTTTTAATAACTCATCAAGTTGAGTTGAACCAACCTTGAATTTTTCTTCAAGTACTCACTTGCAACAGTCAAATCATCTCCCAGAATTATCATTTGTCTTTTAAGTTCTTGTTCATTACTCAGGGATTGTACTAAATCAGTTCTCAAGATCTCATTCTCATGAACCAACCGAGAGAATTCTTCAAATTTGTCTTTTAGAGATATAGAAATATTTTCTTCCTTCTTTTTTTTGATCCTCAATCTCTTTTGGCATCCTCATAGTTAAGGCTTGCATTTCATTCCTCATGACCATGTTCTCTTGACTCAGCTTCTCACATTTCTCATTAAGGGCATTTTTCTCTTCATTATTCTTATTTTGCAAAAGTTCCTTCATTCTAGCTTGACCAAATGATAGCCTCTCCTATAGGATAAGAATGAATTGCTAAGTAGAATTCAATTCATCTTGTAACTTCACATTCTTCATGCTTTCAACATCATAATATTCAAGTGCTACCTCAAGTTGCTTCTCCAAATTCATATTCATGGATTTAGATTTAGGATCTTCCTCAAGATTTTAAACTTCCTTCGAGGCACAAGGCTTTGATACCAATTGCTAGAATATAAGAACACTGAGAGGGGGGAGTGAATCAGTGGTCTACTAGAATGTTCAAATTTAACCTTATCAAAACATGCATTCACCAACCAGTATATCGGTACATATAAGATTGAAAGAAGTAAAGAAATCAATAAGCCAATCACACAAATGAATACCATGACACAAAGAATTATTTGTGGAAAACCTCAAAGAGGAAAAACCATGGTGGGATTTGTGACCCACAATATCAATCATCTGGCTATATAAAAAAATATTACAAAATATATGGGCCTCCACTAGCAGGAAGGCTTACAACCTAGAGCACACTGCTCAATCAAAAAAGGAGCCTCATTGACTACATACAAATCCAGACTGAAATCTAGAGAAATGAGTGAACTTCAATGATAGCATCATTTATGCCCGAATACAATTTTGCGTAAGCACTGTCTATTCTAGTCCAAAACCCTAAACCCATACTGGAATAACTTCTTACATAAATGTCCTCACATACATGATCTCTCTCACATATCTTGCATATTATTCACACTCTTACATATTACAAAATGATCTAATCAACTAACCTATATACCCTTACAATCCATCATGCCTTATGTCGGCTTGCATAGATAATTACAAAGTGAATATACATGTTGACTCAATAACATATATACATAAATATCAAAATCAATTGCAAATGTCGGATCTCCCAAAATGATGTCATCCTCCAATACCGTTAACCAGATGAAGTCATGTCAGCCTGCAATCATTACCCCCTTTCATTATCAATTAACCCAAACCTATTCATTATCCCCTTTCCCTAAATTTGAGGAGGTCACTTCTCAAATTTGGAGTAAAGTCTTCAAAATGCATTAAAGCCTTTATCTATTCAACAAGCTAACTTGTTGAATGCCCCCAATTTTGGAAGGACTCTTACAAATTTATCCCCAAAGTCTTCAAACCATTAATGATGAACTAACCCTTAGTAGCATGGTTAGATACTTTTTTCCTAACTTAACCTCCATATAACCCAAGAGTCTCATCAAGCATTTATTGCTTTGACCATGGTTATCCCTTTAACCTTTGCACAAGAGTTTATCTTTTGGGTAAAAGATTTATCCAATGGATAACCTTAACCTAACCTTAACCCTTACCGCCTAAGTTAACCTTCATGTCTTCTCAAGCATTTAATGCTTCTTAGGTACTTTCCTCTCAACCAACCTTATGTTGACAATTGTCACCATTTTATTGGTGAAAATTGAAAACATGGATTGAAAACTTTCAATCTTGACACTTGATTAACTCTTTCAATCCTGACTATCCATTGCCCTATTTTCACTATAAATAGAGCTCTACTTCCTCCATTTTAAGGATCCATGCAAGCTTTTAGTATCTCATTTATGCTCATTTTTATCAATACATCTAAACTCTCTTTGCAATAGGAATTAATCTAATAAGCATATTAGACTATTTCCCTAGCTTAAATCACTAACTAGTATATCATTTTACGATAGTATTTATACTAACCTTGTCATCTTATAATCTGGTTCAACTCATTTGTAGAATCATCGATAAATAGGATGCATTCATGTTAAAATCAATCAAAAGCATCCCTCGTTCTTGCATTTGTCATCCCTAAGCTACTTTGCTCAATGATCTGAGAGTAAAGGCATTGGCTTGAGGGACCTTGTGAGATAGAGAACTATGGAACCAACCTTGGGAAGTTGAGCTATCCTTCATAGCTCCACAGCTTGCAACAAGAAGCCCTGTGGGTGTGTGAGCAAGCTTCTTTGAGCTTCATTTTTCACATTTTGAGATTCATTGACCTGCTTTCCCCGCATACATTTTTGGCACCCACCATGGGGCTCGACCCCATTAATCAAATCTGTTTTTTAAAATAATCACTTTTGTAGGTATGCGGGAAATAGGAATTAGCACATAGGGGACATTCCTTAGTGCATCTAGTTAATCTTCTACCACATCTGGCTCACTGTTTAGCGCATGAGACTCATTCCCCAGCATGTGTAGATCATATCTTAGCACATCATATTTCTAATAGTTTCTTGTAGGTCTTGGTGCAGGAGAAAAACAAAATAGCACATCAGGAAAACAACTTAGCACGTCGGGTCTGTCCGATAGCTCATCTAAGTTATTTTGTAGCACGTACAGTCTGTTCTATAGCGCATTACAGACAAAGGAAAAAACTAAAATTTTAACTAAGCCTAAAAATAGACTTGTTGAAGTCCACAAGAGCCTGTATTTTTCTAACTATTTTAGTTGGTATTTTGCAAGGTCTTTAACATTTTTCTTGTAGCGAGGAGCATATTTTTACTTTTAGAGTTACAATAATTTAAGTTTTTACTAACTTAGTTAAGATAGTTAAAATTTAAGGTCATTTAATTCTTATGGGGTAAAACTGAACTCACTTTTATTTTGGGCTTTAAAAGGAACCAGAAAACAAATCTTTTCTTTCTTTTCTAGGAGAGAAAATCTTTACATGGGGTTTTAAAAAGAACAAATCAATTTTGTTTTCCAAAGTTTTGCAAAAAAATGGATTAAAAAGAACTTCACCATCCTTTGGTGTATAAAAGGATCCATTTTAGATTTTTGGCAAAGTAAAGAATCACACCAAGTCTCAAAAGTCTTTTTCAACTAAAGAGGGAAGATCTTCCCCTTTCAATCGATTTCTTTTGTTGACCAAGCATCACATTTATTTTGTTGACCAGGTTCCTTTTCAATAGATCAGAAAATCATTGACTTAAAAGATAAAAATAACATCATGTTTTCATGGAGTAACATCTCCATATAGGATTAAACAAATCATTTCTTTGAAGGGATAAAAAGAACAACTTAATTGCCTTGTCTCGAAAGTGGAAGGTATATGCTCTCCCTTAATTGAGTGATCAAAAAGCCAAACCACTCTTACGCTTTCAGTATTTCAAGAAATAAAACCTTTAGCAGACATGCCTTCCCGAGGGGTTGAAAAACTCTTAAAGCCATTCTTTGACCGGTGTGAAGGGAATGACCTAAGTGGGGAATGACTTTGAAGCCAATTATTCCAACCCGCTATAATCAAAAGTTGAAAGTGATGAAAGTCCTTTTCAATGGTTGCACGTAGTGATTAGCCTTCCCCTAGTATCCTTGAGATACGTAAAGCCTTTGTTCTAAAGGTTGGGAAGCCTCCCAAGGGAGTTTATCACTGATGGCCGAACAGGAAGCTTGATTACAAACATTAGCATAGAAACTTTGAGCCAAGTCAGTAACCAAACATTTGTAATATCATAGTGTAAGGGTGGGGAAGAATCCACCCCCAAGATCTCTCACCATATATCTGCCAAGATAACTACTCAATTGTGAAGCAATTCACTTTGGATTAATTTTTGGCAAAAGGCAAAAAAATGGGCACCCTCTAGGGGTGACATGACTATTTGAGCTGATGGAGTATCGAGACTAGTGGGCTATGATATTGCTTATGACCCTTGAATAAAAGAGTCTGATTGAAGTACATGTTGTATCCAAACCTGTTGAAACATTGGGGATTTGAACACATCCTCGCATAACATACACTTATTGTTTAGATTAAGAGAAATGGTTGTCTCTTTGGTGTCATTCTTTCATTTGTTACTTCAGAAAATCATCTATCAACACTAAAAACTCAAGGCAAAAATTCCAAAATTGCAGAAAAATGATCGAGTCAATATTTTTCAGGGCAGTTTAGCGTGTAAGAGCAACTTCTTAGGACATAGGAACCATCTTTTAGTGCATTAAACCTTCTCTTTAGCACATCAAGTCTTAACAGTAGCGCTTCACCCAGAATCTAAAATCAACAGTGGTAGTTAGCACATCCTACAAATAGTTTAGCGCATGGAAGCATCACCTTAGCACGCGGGAGCCAAACTTTTGCATGTAGGGTCTAACTGTTAGCGCATAGAAGGCCCATATTAGTGCGTGACCTTTTGAACAAAAACTAAAATAGAGTTAGACAATTTTAACCAGTTAGCATGTGGGGTCTTTTCATTAGCGCTTTGAGAACGTTCTTTAGAGCATAGAGTCTCTAATTTAGCACATAGCCAAAACCAAAAAAAAGGGGGATAAAACAGAGGTAAATTTTGAAAATTTTGAGAACAATTTCAGAAACTTTCCTTCATCAGCCTGAACTTCATCAAACAAAAAAACCAAAAAATAGAGTATCAAAAGATATTTCTAAAAGCAAATTTCCATCAAGCAAGGGTGTCTCAAATCTGAAACTAGTCACAAGATAAACATATCTATCCTATCAAAATTAGGAAACATCATCACAATTGGCAAACAGGTCCTTTAAATCAAACGGAATTCTATCTCAAAACATTTGTTTAAAACTTGAAGTTGTCAAATCAATTTTCCATATTGGGAAAGCTTGTATTCCATATCATTTGACACACTTTGTCGTGAGGGGGCATCTAAACCTTTACTTTGATAAAGTAAAACTTGAGGTTCTAAAACAAGCTAAACTAAATCCAAAACAAATCAAAGGAAGCCATTGATTGCTTGTGCATGACTAATCCTCATATTCTGAGAAGAGAGAATATTTATCATAACACTAATTTGAAGAAACAGCAACTGAGTTCTTCGAAACTTGCCAAAAGAAATAAATTTTTATACATCAATCGTCAACTCTTCAAATCCCATCGAACATTCCTTCGTTATATATGATTATATCTTCAAAACAAAACAAACGAATTTGACAAGGAACCATTAAGGAGTAGAGCATTCTATCAGAAGTCCGCATTCAACCAACAAATAAATCATGGAGGAAAGATCAATCAAGCATTCTTCCCCGACAAGTGCATCACTTACAACATACCCCGATTCAAACCACCAACCCCTGAACAAAACATTGAAGGACAGTTCATTCCTTTTGTCATAGAGAGCTTCTACTAGATGCTCACTGTCACTCACTCTCAGTGAAACAAACAAAGTCAAATGCAATGAGAATCTAGCATGAATCAGAGATTATTGAATCCTTTCAAGCATCCAAATATAGAGGACGCTGAAATTTCTGAAGAACTTCTTCAAGAATGTCAAGAAAGCACTTCATTTCAAAAACTTGTGGAAAGACTCATGGAAAATAACAAGGAAAAATATTTACTCATGCTCACAAGAAAAGGAGTTAAACTTCTAGAGGACTTAGACACAAACATTTTTAGAATAGGATCATGACATTATGAATATCAAGAACGACAACGAGAAGAAGAGGCACGTGACCCTGAACAAAACATACCTGAACAAAATATACCAGAACAGGACTTGCCTGAGCAAAACATCCTTGCGCAAAACATCCCCGAGCCAAACATACCATTCCACACACCATTTCAACCTAGAACCAATGCAAGACATGCAACAAGGGACAACAGTACGGTATTCATTAACTAAAATTTGTCCTTATCCATTTGATAGAAGATTGAACATGGTACCTTTTCCTCCAAACTTAAGCATTTTCAAATTTGACAAATATGATGGGAAAAGTGATCCCCATGATCATGTTCAAAAATTTTGTACAATGAGTCTTGAATTTTCTCATGATGATACCTATTTAATGAGGTTATTCCCAAGAAGCTTGGGAGGCCAAACAATGGAATAGTTATCCAAAATCACACCTCCTATCAGATCCTTTAATGAACTAGTCAACAAATTCATAACTCAATATTCCTATAACATTCAACATGCTATCACCATGTTAGATGTCGCTAACACCAAATAGAAAAAACAATGAAACATTCATGGTATTCCTTCAATGTTGGCAACATATGGTTCCAAGATATCCTTGAGATGTGCCTAAAAAGGAAAAGATGGAAGTTTTCATCGATAACTTCAATAGTGAGATGAGTTACAGACTCAAACTCCAATGCATACCATCTTTTTCTAAATGGATTGAGAATGGCATCCAAGTAGAAGAAGCATGTGTAAAAAAGGGAATGTTGAAATTTTTCAAAGAAGGAACAAGTTCATTCAATTACAACAACCAAAACAACAACTTGGACAAATCTAGATTCTTCACTAGAAACAAAAACAATGTAAATGAAGGAGGAAATGAATCCAATGATCCAAAATCAAAGCAGCCCATGCTCACATTATCAGGTAATCCTCAAGCTACAAAGAATCCCAAAAGTGCTAACCCAAGCACTAACACTTATACACCGAATACCAATCAAGATCAACCCAACACCAACAACACCAACAATACCCAAAAAATAACACCAATCAAGGACCTAATCCAAACTCATGGAGTAACACAAAAAACTTTCCAAAACGCATTTACACACCACTAGGGCAATCACTGGAGTCAGCATTCTGAGAACTCCTGGCAAACAAAATTATCTCTTTACCCACAATCAACAACTATGAACCACAAGTCAAACCACCCTGGTGGAATGACTCACACTTTTGTGATTTTCATCACAACAAAGGCCATCAAACAAATGATTGCATGAGGCTGAAAAACATTGTTTAGGACATGATCGATAGAGGTGATTTAACGGTTGATGGTGTCAAGACAAACGGTGACCACTGAGCTTTCAAAAATCCTCTTCCAAACTATAACAAAGATGGAGCTTCAACCTCAAATGATACATGTGGAGCTCATATCAATCACAACTACAATAACACCATCAATCACATATCAGCTGAGGACAATCAAGTCAATGTTATCACAATCAAAGATAGGCGTGAACATGAATCTGTCAATGTAACAACTAGAGCTCAAAAATATGTCTTGAAGGGACATGTCAACAAAAAACACCATACCAAAAATTCAATATGATCTAGTCAGTCAACTGCGCAAAACTCCTACTCAAATATCTATACTTGAGTTGCTAAAACTTTCGCCAAAACACAAGGACATCTTGGAACAAGCACTATTGGAAACAAATGTACCTCAAGATCTGGATGCTAACAAATTCCAAACCATGGTGGCTCATATGACAAGGCCTCGTAACTTCACTTTTTTTGAGCATGATAATATCTCATTGCGCCATCCACATAATATGCCACTCCATATTGAAGTCATGGTCTATAAACACTAAGTTAAATGAGTATTAATAGATGGAGGAGTTGGACTTAATATTTGTACCTTAAAACTTATCCGTGCATTAGGCTTCTCTAAGGATTCTATTGATCCACACAAAAAGATCACCATAAAGGCATATGATGATGAGGAAAGATCATCTAAATGAACAGTGGTGTTACCAATTTAGGTAGGACCGATGCAAATGGATACTTTGTGTTAGGTCATAGACATAGACCTCACATATAACATCTTATTGGGTCAACCCTAGATACATGAAATGCAAGTAGTACCCTCCACGTATCACCAGTGTGTTAAATTCCCCTACGATGGGCAATAGGTTTCTATATTAGCTGATCATAATTCATTTTAGCATTGTAATGCTATAGGGGCAGCCCAGGACAACTTGGTTCCATATAATAGAGAGAAACAAAATTCCTCAGTACCAGATCTTCAAAAAGAAAAGTCTACATCACTGTCTATGGATTTCACGCAGAAAATGAAAATCAAAGAAAAAGGCATGGGAGAATAATCTTTGGAACCCATGTGCTTGGCTACCTTGCCAACATCAACCAAGATCTCATGGACTACCTACAACATCAACACATCAAGAAACTCAACCCATCACCATGTTTGATGGCACATTTATCCAACTCGACACTCTAGCACATGAATCCAAGGAAAAGGACATCATTAGTTGGTTATTCAAAGATGAGGAAGAAGACAGAGTAGCTACTGTGGAAGTAGCTATACCAACACACTTGTATAGAAAAGGCTACTTAATCATGTAGCAAATTGGATATAATGGAAAAGGACCTATTGGTAAGCATCAGGAAGGCATCACAGAACCATTGGATCCTCCTTCACAATTCAGTAAAGACAAAAAGGGATTGGGCTTTGAACTCACTCTACTACCAAAGAAGGTACCACACAAATATCAAAAACCTTAGTGGAAAGAAAAGAAGAAGTACCAGGAAGACTCCTGGTAAGAGGCACTATTTGAGTCAACAGAGAACATACATAAGGAACATGAACATCAGGAATAAAAGAACCATCAAGAGAAGCCCATCATTCCAAAGAAGGAAGCACCTTGTGTAGAGGTACATCATATTGAAGAACTAATATCTAGCAAAGAGGAATCACCTTCTGATTATATTATTCCTCCTCAAGGAGACACAGTATATGAACAAATACAAAGAGTAGAAGTAGAATCTGATACAGAATCAGAGAAAAATATCAAACTTGTATCAGTCATCAAAAACCTGTTCTCACCCTACAACATACCAGTTCACAGCACTGATAGAATCTGGGATGATATATATGAGACTGATTTTAATGATAATGAGTAGGGGAGTTGTTCTAACTTTACTGAAGAAATTTATGCAAAGGACATTCATACACCCATCTCTCAAGAAGAACGCAACACAGAATCTAGACCACTTGAATTTGGTCCACAAAATATCTATGACACCAAGGAAAATGAGCAGTGACATTATGAACAAGTCTATAGAGAAAATGATTCCATCGAAGACCTTGACAAAATCCTTGAATTCTGTAACACCCTAACCAATCATAATAAAATCTCCATCCTGACACTTACAGTGGTCAAACTTGATCCACCTAACAACTCCTTACCAATTGCCTTTCCAGACCTCATCGACTGGGATGAACCTAAAACTCATTATATACCAATTTTCCCAAATGATGAATCCTTTATCCATTACCTATGTACCATTTACCCAGAAACAAACTATACCATTGAATAAAGTAATGATTTCTACAAGCAGGGGAGTGCCAAGTCTCTCAGTCACAAAAATGAACAAAACAAAGGATCTACTGCTGAAAACTAGTCAATGGCAGCACTAGATCACACAAAAGTAAAAATAAAGGACGCATCCGAGGGTGAAAACCTTTTTAAGGCACCCAAAGATGGGAGACTTGACACTCTTCCTGAGCATTATCATGAGCGATCACCCATATTGATTGAGCCCACTCAATCAATCAACATTGGTACTACAGAAGCAGCCAAAACTATACATCTTGCAA
Source organism: Cryptomeria japonica (assembly GCF_030272615.1). NCBI lineage: Eukaryota > Viridiplantae > Streptophyta > Pinopsida > Cupressales > Cupressaceae > Cryptomeria > Cryptomeria japonica. The sequence continues at coordinate 204,476,406 of NC_081412.1, read as the reverse complement.
AATCTCTAACAGAGGAAGAAAGATCAGGATTTATTAAATTATTTGAAGAAAAGAAAATCAACTTTTCTTGGTCATATGTTGATATGCCTGGGATTGATCCACAATTAATCATGCATCATTTATCCATTGCTCAAGGAGCTAAACTAGTCAAGAAAAAGCTCAGAAAGATAAATCCACAGGTACCACTCATGGTCAAAGATGAACTAAAGAAACTATTAGATGTTGGATTTATCTGACCCATCGACTATGCTGAATGGATCTCCAACATTGTACCAGTATCAAAACCAAATGGCAACTTATGAGAATATGCATTGATTTTAGAGATGTCAACAAAGCATGTCCAAAGGATGACTTTCCCTTGCCCAGTATCGACATAATTGTAGACCTCACAGTAGGCCATGCAATGCTATCACTAATGGATGGTTTTTCAGGTTATAATCAAATCAAGATAGCCCCAAAGGATCAAGATAGAATAGCATTTACCTGTCCTTGGGGAACATACTATTGGAATGTCATGCCTTTTGGCTTAAAGAATGCAGGAGCAACTTATCAACGAGCAATGATGACAATATTTCATGACATGATGCATACCTTCATAGAAGACTATGTGGATGATTTACTAGCTAAATGCTTCACCCAAATGGAACATTTGAGCATCCTAGCAAATATTTTTGACAAATTGGAGAAATTCTAAGTCAGGCTCAACCCTAAGAAGTGTGTCTTCGGGGTTGCATCAAGCAAATTACTAGGCTACATAATTTCAACTAAAGTTATTGAAGTGGATCAAGCAAAGGTACAAGCCATTATGGAGATGCCACCACCAAAGAACATCAACCAACTTAGATCTCTACAAGGATGACTCCAATCAATCAGACAATTCATCACTCAATTAGTAGATAAAAGTCTCCCATTCAATCATCTGCTACATAAAAATGTACCATTCAGATGGGAAGCCAAATGTGCAGAATCATTCTATCAAATCAAGCAATACTTGATGAACCCACCAGTTCTAGTACCACCAATAGCAGGGAAGCCACTCATTCTCTACATTTCAACAACAAACATCTCACTGGGGGCATTTTTAGCACAAGAGGATGGACAAGGCAAGGAATGAGCTATATACTACATCAGTAGGACATTGAATGGATATGAAATCAACTATACATTCATTGAGAAAGCTTGTCTAATAGTGGTATTTGCCTCTCAAAAATTTCGGCACTGCATGCTAGCTCACACAATAAAGCTGGTTGCAAAAATTGATCCTCTCAAATATTTACTCAATAAAGAAGCTCTTAAAGGCAGATTGGCTAAGTGGGTCATGATCCTCAGTGAATTCTATATTCACTACATAGAACGATGAGCTATCAAAGGACAAGAAATTGCAGATCAACTGGCTGAAGCACCACTACCTGGAAAACAAGCCATGGAGATCGAGTTTCTAGACAGGGATGTTCTTGCTATCTCCACCACACAATGGACCTTATATTTTGATGGATCCTACATTCAACATGGCTCAGGTACTGGCATTTTTTTCATCACCCCTGAAGGACATACTATACCAAGATCATACAGGCTTACATTTCCATGCACAAATAACATTGTTGAATATGAGGCACTATTTATAGACATCAAAATGGTCGTAGAATGGAAAATCACAAAGTTAAAAGTCTATGGAGATTCACAATTGGTTATAAACCAAATCAATGATGACTATTAGAAAAAGGATGACAAGCTGCTACCATACAAGCGAATGGTGGATGATTTCAAACAATATTTTATACACATCACTTTCGAGAAAATACCAAGGTTGAATAATAAAGTAAGTGATGCAATGGCTACTATCACTTCACTACTGCAAATCCCAGAGCAACAGAGTCATTATGAGTTTCTGGTAGAGCAACTATTCTCCCTAGCCTATGACCACTCTGATTCCCATGTTATCTATGCCTTGACCGATTTTGACTCTTCATTATATGGACTGATATATGACTATCTTAAGAACAATATCCTACCCATTGACTTGTCCCAAAACCAAAAACGTAACTTTGTCTGACAAGGTTCCCGTTATACTCTTACCGCTGATACTTTGTACCGTTGAGGTCTAGATGGTATTCTTCTTCGTTGCCTTGATCATAATGAATCTGACTCCGCTTTACATGAGCTTCATGAAGGTATCTATGGCACACATTCAAGTGGTACTACTCTTGCTAAAAATCTTCTAAGAATGGGATATTATTGGCCGATAATGGAAAAAGACTTTTACCACTTTGCAAATAAGTGTCCTAAATGCCAAATCCATGGCAATCTTATACATGCACTAGCACAGGAACTACAACCATTCACAACATCCTGGCCCTTTTGCCAGTGGGGACTAGACTTAGTCAAAAAAATTCATCCTTCATCTTCAAATGGACACAAGATCATTATAACTACAATGGAATACTTTACCAAATGGATAGAAGTAGTCCCCATGACCACAGTGACTGGGAAACAAATTGCCTCATTTATCCTTAATTATCTAATCTACAGATATGGCATTCCAAGTTCCATCATCACAGATAATGGACAACCTTTCAAAAAACAAGATGTATGAGAACTATGTAAAAATTTCAAAATCCAACATCATTTTTCTACACCTTACTACCCACAAGGGAATGGTCAGGCAGAAGCATCCAACAAAACAATATTGAAAATCCTAAAGAAAACAGTGAATGATGCAGGCAAAGATTAGCATATACAACTCAATCCAACACTTTGGGCATACAGAACTAGCATTTGCACACCTATAGGAGCTACACCATATTCATGGTATATGGATCAGAAGCAATTTTTCCCTTAGAGGTAGAAATTCCATCCCTTAGAGTCTCTTTGAAAGGCTTAATCCCAGATGAAGAGTATCGAGTTAATTGAATGCAAGAGCTTTAACTTCCAGATGAATAATACCAACATGCCTACACTCATCTCAAAGCATATCAGTAATGCATGTGTAGGAGCTACAACCACAAGGTCTTTCACAAGATTTTTAAAATTGGAGACCTAGTACTCAAGGAAAACCCTAGAAATCAGCAAGATCGAGAAAAGAAAGAGAAATTTGAACCTAACTGGTTAGGTCCCTATGTCATTATATTAGTTTATGGATCAGGAATCTATCAGCTAACAACTTTAGAAGGAGATGTTCTCCACAACCAACTAACAACATCCATCTGAAGAAATACTACACTTGAGTAGTCTAAATGCACGGAAAAGTCAAAAAAGCAAAAATATCAAAAAACCAAGAAAAAGCAAATACAAAGGTATAATAAAAGTAACTACTGAAAACCTAGCAACAGGCGCTATTTATGAGAGGATGGCTCCTCTATCTATGTCCATACCATTATATCCATAGTCAAGCACTATCAGCCATCGCCCAATATTTTTATCACACTATCCATTCAGGACATACTTAGCGTAGTCACTATCCTGGTTTATCCGAATATCCTTTCACTACATCTCACCATAGTTTGATAATCACTGTGCATATCCACATCAAGAAGTACACTTGGCTAGGGGTAGTAATAAAAAACTTGCAGCACATTCATGTCATCAAAATTGGTCGCAAACTCAGAGCCTCATTTCCCAGCAAAACCACACGATCACAAAGCAAAACATTGATCGCTTAATAGGATTCACAAAATATGATGGATGATTTTCTGAAGTATCAAATGTTGCATCTTGCATAAATTTTTAACTATGCTTGCACTTAAACTTTTTGAATTGTTGGATCCTCTATATTTTCTCAACAATGCTTCAAATCTAGAGAATGTCGTGGGGACTCCAATATTTTCTTAGTTTTCTATTTGCGAGGTGATCATCTGTACTGTGTAAATATCTGTCTCGGGACGTGATTCACATAATTGAAGACATGAATCCACTTTACGCATACAAATGGTTTAATCTTGTATGTTTCTATGCAATCCTCACTCAGGTCATCCTGGTTCAATTATACCTTGACACTTGTGCTATCTTGCAAAATAAAAAATCATGTAAATTTTTCTCAAGTCATTACGGTTCAATTATATCATTATGCTTGTATAAATTTTCAACATATCCCAAAACAAATCAATGCTCAGTGATGAACATACAAAGAAAGCAAACAACATGTGGCTATACAGGGATGACAAATGCAAAATGAGGATGCTCAAAAACAACTAGTTGCATATCATTTTACAATTAGTTGCATATCATCTTACAATTAGCAGCATATCATATCATACATCTCATTTTCAAGATATATCTCACAACATATCATACCATACATCTCATTTTCAGGATACATCTCACAACATATCATACCATACATCTCGCAACATCCTGCAAATATCACATCACATACATGTATCTAAGCATTGCATCATCATAGAATAATCAAAAGCATATAGAAAACAAAATCCATAACACATCACATAAGGATCAAAGAAAATGGTGTCATATATATATATATATATATCTCAACAAATGATCAATGTACAAAATATGTCATGTCTATGCTAAATACAACAAAATGATAAAAAAAAAATGGAGACAATGTCTCTTAGGTATGATTATCTCCTGAAGACGATGGTCTTGCTGTAGATGACCCAGCACCTGGATCTCCAAGTGGATTCTATCTAGGAGGCCTTGTCACGCCTCTGCTCTCCATCCCCAACCCAGTCTCATGGGATCAACTCAATCTCGACTGTGTAAAACTTTGCACTCGACGCTCCCTAGGCACTGCATCCTCACAATGGTGCCGGTAATACTCCACCTCCTTGGCTCTCAAAGCCAACTCTCTTAAGGTGTCTCTCATCGGACCACCTACTACCGCTTTCTACACACTCACTGTGAGCTCCTCCACTCGACCCCACCACTCTATCTCCCTATCATGCTCTGTGGTCAGCTGCGTAATCTGACGCTGAAGCACCAACAGCTATGTCTACAAATACTGCATTGACAACTGCAACGATCTAATCTACACATCCTCTGCATGTGTCAGAATCCGCATCTATAGGGGTACCTGTGAAGGGGTACCCCCGATTCCTCTACCTGTCCTCGGTGCTAGTGGAGGTAATACATCATATCTCCTCCTCTGGGCTAGTTGTCTGAAGTCATCATGCTCTCCCACTACCATAATCACCTCTTCTCACCCCCAGCTCTGATATCCAAACCTCCTCTCCCTCTATCCATCATAGCTCATCGCACATCTCTCTCCACTCATATCCCCCTATCACCACCATCTCCACCTCTCTCTCCTCTATTTTCTTGATCAACTCTACCTTGATCTAATCTCCTCCTCTCTCCTCACCAACCGTGGCCACGTCCTCTATCACCACCTCCTCCATCATCACCCCCTCCACCACCACCTCCATCCTCTATCTCCTCAGCCTCTCCTCGCTAACCATCCTCATCATCGTCAAAAGTGGGAATCATCTCTGCTAGATCTGATATCTGAGCCACTACACGCGCTGCAAAGAATGTTGCAAACTTGTCAGCCATCCCTGCATTCACTATCTCAGGGGCATAATCCTAAATCTGGCCAGCTAAATGAAATAACTCCTCCACTACCATCATGCTATCAATAGTAGGACCCCAATTTGGAATGTCCTATCTCCGTTGAGCATAAAAACATGCTCCCTGTGGAATCCCCTGCTGACGACCATACTGCCACAACACCCGGCTATACAAAAACCTCTCAATCACAAAGGGCATCCATCCTATCAGGTGTCTGGTCATATAAACATAAGGCATCTCCATCCCATCCTCTACCCATACCTAGTAACCTGTATATGGTCGCTAGACAACCATATCAATGTCATCCAGCACTCTCCTCTAGTGCTCTAGTTTGCCTAGCTTACGCCGGAAAACTATCCCTCTGTATCTATATGCATACGCACACCCAACAGGCCTATCTCTGTCCACTAATGGCCTTGCTGCGAGAATATGCTCCCACGCCCATACCTGTAGCAGTGTCACTCTAGCTGATAAACTGCCATATACCAGGCATTCCATATCATGTAAATCCCTGTATAAGTGGGCTAGCATAGCTGGCCCCCATGCAAATTGGTGACCCTATGTCACCATGTCCTCCAGAACCAATCCCCACCCCACTGCTAGTCCCTTCGACCTACAGTCGGGACATAAGAACCCACCTATAAAACCTACCAAAACTGATGGTAGAGGAGCATAATCCAAATCCAAGAACTCTTGCTCGGGGATCTCATACCCACAAATAGAATCACCTTGAAAAATCCAGCACAGTGCCTTAGTCCCCTCCTCCTCGGTCTGCTCATATGGTAGAAATGCACCTACCACAAGAATCCATAGAATCCGGTAACAATCCTCAAGCATCACTATCATCTCACTTGTCGGCATATGGAAGGTGTTCGTATCACTATGCCACCTCTCAGCCAATATTGTCAATAAATTGAGATGTATCTAATAATGAGGTCAAGCCACACCTCTCAATAATGTGTCTATCTACCTGTGTCAATCATGGTATCAAGGACCACGGTCTCAAAAATCGCTCATGCGACTGAATCACTCCCAGATGCTTGAGTCAAAAAGTAAAGCAAGTCCAATATCAGTTTCCTCATCAAAACATGGATATCAAAATCAAATTCATCTCAAAAACTTGAACACTTTGAACAATTTAAATCAAGTTCCACATCATACCAATCCATCAAATCATCTCAACTTGTAACACAACTCAAGTTTCACATCCATATCAACTTGTAAAACAACTCAAGTTCCACAATCAATGCAGTTTGTAAAACAACTCAAGCTCCACAATTCATATCAAAAACTTGAAAACTTTGAACAAATTAAAATCAAGTTCCACATCATATCCAAATCACATTAAATCTATATCAACTTGAAAAATCACAAATCAAATCAAGTTATATCAGAACTCATATTAGACAACTTATCAAAACAATGATAGCAGACACACGGACTGACAAATTGCACTTATCCCAACAAAATCAGCATCAACCTACCAATTTTATTCATTCACAAATCCCACTATACCAAACAATTTGTCCCTATGCACTAAACAAACTTGTCTACACTCTAAATTGCATCCCATGTGCTAACCTATTCTCTCAATGCACCACCCCCTTCACCCTATGTGCTAGCCAGCACCTACGCGCTACCCTTTTTTGTCGGCGTGCCATCCAATCTACCCTAAGCGCTAAATCTACCCCATGCACTACCCTATCCCACTCTTGTGCTACCTGTCTAACCCTATACGCTAGGTCACACCTATGCACTATCTGGACCTACCCATGCGACCTTCTGGATAACCTATGCGCTACACATTTTACCCCCTGCGCTGCCTTGTGCACCTGATGAACTAACCTAATCCGACGTGCTAACCTAATCTACCTATGCGCTACCCTAAATATTTTGGATGCTACCCTATTTTACCAAATCCTACACGCTACGAAATTTATCATATGCACTATTTCTTAGACCCGATGCACTAAAACAAAAAAATTATGTGACAAAATAAAAAAACTAACTAAAAATGACAAAATCAAAAATAAAAAAGGGGTCAAAAGGGTTGACTTACTGGTGCTCCATATGCGGTAGGCCTCTGATATCTCTGCATGTGCTCGAAGCGATGAGAAGAATACGGAATTGGCATGTTGACTTCTCTCCAAGTGTCACTTTCTCCAAAGTCAACAAGCACAAATAAAACAAAAAGGAATCACTTTTTCCCTTTTATAGGGTAAATCAAAATTAGGGTTACGTGGCGGAACGCCAAAATTGCTTGCAGTCTCTCTTATAACCCTATCAAACATCATTTTTGGGAGATGAATCAATTTATCACACTCAACATAGACCAAAATTTAAAAAGCCATAAAATTTTTCCAAATCAAATCAACTATTCCAATTTTTTGATTCATCTCCCGAGGGGGCATTATCAACATCATTTATCAAATTTGAGGCATTGTTTATCAAATATGGGGCATGACATGAAAATCTCAAAGCGACATAAAAATTGATCATAACTAAATCTTAACGACACATCATTTTCTTTGAATCAACACGTGCACACACGTCACTTCAAAGAGGGACAAAATGTAGATGTATAAAAATGACCATATTCCCAAATGAATATTTTATGTTCATTCCTCTATTTTATTTAAATCTAATATAACTAAATCACCCACATTCTTCTATTTAAATTAAGTAAATTATTCAATTTATTTAATTAAATTCACTAGAAACTTATGCATCATTTAATTGAATAAATTATTTTATTTAATTAACCCTTTTTTTATCTACTTTTAATTAAATTTATATTTAATTAATAGTCCACCCCAAATTGAATAAATCTAATTTATTCAATTTCCCAAATTACAACCAAATTGAAATAAATAAATTTAGTTAATTAATTCTATTTTCCCTCTCCCGCTTGCATTTTCCTACATCTCCCACTTGCATCCTAACCCTATTCCTAATTTCTTCTAGAATCCATCTAATCCTAATCAATTAACCCAAACCTATTCATTATCCCCTTTCCCTAAATTTGAGGAGGTCAGTTCTCAAATTTGGAGTAAAGTCTCCAAAATGCATTAAAGCCTTTATCCATTCAACAAGCTAACTTGTTGAATGACCCCAAATTTGGAAGGACTCTTACAAATTTGTCCTCAAAGTCTTCAAACCTATAATGGTTAACTAACCCTTAGTAGCATGGTTAGAGACTTTTTGGCTAACTTAACCTCCATCTAACCCAAGAGTTTCATCAAGCATTTATTGCTTTGACCATGGTTATCCCTTTAACCTTTGTACAAGAGTTTATCCTTTGGGTAAAAGCTTTATCCAATGGATAACCTTAACCTAACTTTAACCCTTACCTCCTAAGGTAACCTTCATGTCTTCTCAAGCATTTAATGCTTCTTACCTTTCCTCTCAACCAGCCTGATGTTGACAATTATCACCATTTTATTGTTGAAAATTGAAAACATGGATTGACAACTTTCAATCTTGACCCTTGATTAACTCTTTCAGTCCTGACCATCCACTGCCCTATTTTCACTATAAATAGAGCTCTACTTCCTCCATTTTAAGGATCCATGCAAGCTTTTAGTATCTCATTTATGCTCATTTTTATCAATACATCTAGACTCTCTTTGCAATAGGAATTAATCTAATAAGCATTTTAGACTATTTCCCTAACTTAAATCACTAGCTAGTATACCGTGTTAGGATAGTATTTATACTAACCTTGTCATCTTATAATCTAGTTTAAATCATTTGTAGAATCATGCATAAATAGGATGCATTCATGTTAAAATCAATCAAAAGCATCCCTCATTCTTGCATTTGTCATCCCTAAGCCACTTTGCTCAATGATCTGAGAGCAAAGGCATTGGCTTGAGGGACCTTGTGAGATAGAGAACCATGGAACCAACCTTGGGAAGTTGAGCTATCCTTCATAGCTCCATAACTTGCACCAAAAAGTCTTGTGGGTGTGTGAGCAAGCCTCTTTGAGCTTCATTTTTCACGTTTTGAGTTTCGTTGACCCACTTTCCCCGCATACAGTTAGCGAGAAAATTATGCACACTTAATGTAACTGAGGAAGAAGCATAGATCCATAAATATGATGTAGTAATGGATAAAATAGACAACCTAGGGATAGCTAAAACCATAGAAACCTTCTCATCCCAGATTATGCTTCTGAACTAATAAAGAGGGGGAGAAAATCAATTGTAGAATTATTAACCAAAGCAGGATGTGCTGCTAGCCAGATTAAAATCACAAACCTTTTTGAGGTAGGGAAGGGGAAGGACCTTCCCATGGTCTTATGAAACTCCTTACTTGGAATGTTAGGGGCCTAAATGCCCCCAACAAGCATCATATCTTCAAATGTTGCATTGATAAATTCAATCCAGAGTTATTCCTAATACATGCAACTAAATTAAATAACACCGAGATGACAAACCTGAACAAAAAATTAGGTATCAGAGAAATAGAAGGACAAATTGCTTGTGGAGCCTCTGGTGGATTGGCCATCATATGGGATCCTAGACTAATATCCATTAAACTAATAAGCAAAAGCCCAAATTGGATGTGTGGCTGGACTATAAGCATCAAAAGCAACTTAAAATTTATTGTAATTAATGTCTATGGACCTATCCAAACACAAGGAAAAAGACAAGTGTGGAATGAAATTGAGAGTTTCCTTTTAAGTGACATAGATCAAACATACATAATAGGTGGGGAGTTCAATGCAATCTTAGATCCCAAGGAAAAAAGGGGAGGTAATAAAGAAAATGACCCAAACAAGTCAAGACTTCAAATATTGGACACATAAGTGTAACTTGATGGAATTCAAGACTAAAAATGATGCCTTTACTTGGAATAATAGAAGACAAGGTTTCTACAACATTACAAGAAAACTAGACAGATTCTTCCTTTGTGGGAGTCTCACATAGTCTTATGAGTCCTTAGTTCTCTGATTCTTAGGATCAGACCATTTCCCAGTCCAGTTGATCATATCAAAGGAACTTAAGCCAACCAAAACCCCCTTTCACTTTGAAATAATGTGGCTTAGGGATAAAAATCTAATACAACTAATAGAAAAATGGTGGAATGAAACAAAAGTTATAGGCTCCAAAACTTTCAAAGTAGTCACCAAACTAAAAAAGATAAAGCAACAATTAACAATATAGAACAAAATGCACTTTGAAAATATCTTTACACAAAAAAGAGAAATTGAGATAGAAATGTTATGAACTAATGAGGAGGTAATTAGGCTTGGGATGGATAACATACTTTATCAACAGGAAAAAACCAATATGGCCCAATATGGAGAAATGCTCGCTAGAGAAGAGATATATTGGGGAAAAAAATGCAGGGAACATTGGTTGGATGCTGGGGATAGAAATACAAGTTTCTTCCACAACAACACAAAACAATGAAGAGCTATAAATAGAATCAATAAAATAAAATTAAACTCAGGGGACTTCAGTGATGACCCTGAATATATAGCTAGAGAAGCAGTAGAGTATTTTGAAAATATCCTTAATAATAAAGAAGGTTCTAGGTGGACAAATGAGAGTGAATTCTTAAAATACATTCCCAAATTAATCTCTAAAGAACACAACTTGATGCTTAATAAAAAACTATCTATGGAAGAAGTGGAAACAAATTTATTTCAAATGGGACCGAATAAGGCTCTTGGCCCTAATGGTTTCCTAGCACACTTTTTTCAAAAATGTTGGAGCTTCATGGGGAAGGAAATTACAAAATCACTTGAGGGGATGAGAAACTCAGGAAAGATTCTAAGAGAACTAAATAACACATTCATAGCTTTAATCCCAAAAAAGGACATAGTGGACTGTTTTGAGGATTTCCGACCAATAGCATTATGCAATACCCTTTATAAATTACTCACAAAAACAATTGCAAATAGACTTAACAAATTTCTCCCCATAATCATTAGTGAGGAACAAACTGGTTTTGTGCCAGGCAGATCTATTTATGATGGCATAATCATTTCTCAAGAATCAATCCATTCAGTACAAAAAAATAAGGTACTGAGCATGATGATAAAATTGGATATTAAAAAGGCGTATGATAAAGTAGACTAACACTTTCTATGCAAATGTCTTGAATCATTTAGGTTCAATAAGAAATGGATAAATCTGGTATATGAATGCATTGCAAAACCTAGAGTATCAATTTTAGTCAATGGGGCCTCAGAAGGTTTTTTTGAAATCTCAAGAGGTCTCAGATAGGGGGATCCCCTCTCCCCCTTTATTTTTATCATCATGGCAAAATCATTGGGAAGGATGATCAACAGGGAGAGAGAAACACAACAGCTAAAAGGTATTAAAATTACTTCTGACATGGAACCAATTACTCATCAACAATTTGTTGATGACACCATGTTGTTTGGATTAAGCAATACAATAGAAGCAAAAAAACTTAAAAAAAATCTTAGACAACTATTCTATGATTTTTGGACAGGAAATCAACACTTCGAAATCCAACATTATCTTTTTTAACACAAATAAAGAACTCCAAAGGAAAATATTAAACATTCTTAAATACAAAATAGGAGAATTACCTTGTATATACCTAGGACTTCCCTTAGACAAAGGGATCAAATCATCCAAATTGTGGGATCGGGTGGTCTCCAAAATTAAAAAAGGGATCTCCTCTTGGAAGGGGAAATGGTTATCCTCTGCCGGAAAGGCCACCATGATTAAGTCAGTTCTCTCAGCAATGCCAATTTACCAACTCTCATGCATGGATCTACCCTCAACCAAGAGAAAGGAAATCAAAAAACATATGAGGACATTTTTTTGGCAAGGCTCTGAAGACAAATTCATACTACCATTAATAGCATGGGATAATAAATGCAAGCCTAAAGATCTGGGGGGTTTGGGTATCAAAGACCTAAAAATACAAAGCAAGGCTCTAGGAGCAAATCTTGTCTAGAGAATGTATAATAACCCTAAATTCAAATGGGTGTGAATCCTTTATAACAAATACCAGCATAACCAGGACCCCACAAGATTCTTTAGGACAACCCACCCACATAAAGGCTCCAAAATTTGGAACTTTATGCTTGAATGTAGAGATATCATAACGGACAAGCTAACATGGAATGTTGGAAATGGGGCGGATGCCCTATTCTTGAGAGACTCCTGGGGGACTCAAACTTCCATCAACAAACTTCATAAATTCAACAAAATTATACCCATCCTTGAAGAGCAATGGGGAGTGAAAGTAAAAGACTATGTGGAAGAATTCTGCATTAGGGGCCTCAAACAATGGAGATGGAAATCAATGGATAATTTAAACCTTCCGGACCAGGAGAGATCCCTCTTAGCACAGATCCTAGCCTCAAGAAACCTTGCTTTAAATTCTGAAGAAGATAAACTGATATGGGCTAGATCCAAGAAGGGGAAGTATGAAACTAAGGAGGGATATAAACACCTATTAATCAAGGAAAATAACTAGAGTTCCAAACTACCCCTAACACTTTATTGGGATAAAAGGTGCCTACCGAAAGCTAGCCTGTTTGCATGGTTGGCAATTCAAAATCAGCTCCTCACCAATGAAACCTTCAGAAAACTAGGATATGAAGGCCCCAAAAGATGCCCATTATGTGAAATGGAGGAAGAAAACACTCATCATTTACTGATAACCTACAATTATGCGCACAATTGTTGGGGATGGTTGAAAAAATAGCTGAACTGGTATACCCCTATTCTTGGCACTATCTCTGACCTATTCGATGCATGGCCCATTTGGAACATAGGGTGTATGTATGATAATTTAAGGATCATTGCCCCCTCCATTATGATCTGAGAAATATGGAAGGAAAGAAATAGGAGGATTTTAAAACATAGTAAAATGCACTGGACCCAACTAACCAATAAAATCGAAGCAACCATAGTTGAAATGGTAAACAACCAGACCTCTAAAAATCAGAGGGATGTCAATATGTCCTATTGGGATGAAAAAATGAGACTAAGGTGGAAAGGTCTAAAGATTCTACCCTTCATAGGAAAAGGTCCACCATCCAACAACATAACACGTGTTGAATGCAAGTTTCTCCCCCCTCCCCCCCCAATGCTGGATGGATCAAGCTTAACTTTGATGGGGCTTCTAGGGGCAACCTGAGGGAAGGTGGACTTGGTTGCAACCTTCACAATTCAAATGGGGATGAAATGGCCTATATGGCCATTCCCTTGGGTAATGCACAAACAATGAAGCAGAGATGAAAGCATTGGCGACAGGTATAAACCTATGCATTATACTAAATATAAAGAGTATTAACATTGAAGGGGACTTAGCCATAATCATCAATGCCCTTAGAAAATGGGCAATGCCCGATTGGAAGCTAAATGCTTCCCTTGCTAAGATACTGGCGGACATCAAAACATTTGATAGGGTCATCTTTAATCACATCTACAGAGAGGGCAACAAAAGGGCCAACTCCCTAGCAAACATGGGGGCTGATGGTAAGACAGTGATCCATGTGGAACCTAGCATTGATCCTTAAACAATATTTCACATCGACACAAAACATATAAAAACAGTAGTATTCATAGCATATAGTAGCATTCACACAATTTATCCAAACACTTTATCCCATCATATACATAGAGATAGCCTGAGCTCAAAATTAGAGGCAAGGGATGAGAATTAAACATCTAACAAAACCTTTTACACTCTCTGCTTGAGATCATTCAGAGTCATTCATATTAATACATTTACACACACTTAATAATTTGTATAGACTTAGTCATATATATACCAACTGGATACACATATATAAATATACATTCATATATATATATATATATATATATATATATATATATATATATACAATCTATGTATATATATAAAATTATATATATATATACATATATATATATATATATACTTATATATATATATATATAATACATATAAACCTATTATATATATATGGATATATACATATATTCATACATACATATATATACATAATATAAAATTTATATATATAGATATCACATATTTACAGATATATTTATAAATATATATATATACATATATGTATATATATATATATGTATATGTATATGTATATGTATATGTATATATGTATATATGTATATACATATGTATATATATATATGTATGTATATGTATATATATATATATATGTATATGTATATGTATATATGTATACATGTATATACATATGTATATATATATATATATGTATATACATATGTATATATGTATACATATATATATATATGTATGTATATATGTATATATACATATATAGATATATACATATATACATATATATACATGTATACATGTATACATATATATATGTATATATGTATATATACATACATACATACATATGGATATATATACATACATATATATATATATTATATATAAATAAATATAAATATATATACATAATATAAAATTTATATATTTATATATCAATATATATATATAGTTCTTTTACACACACACACACGCATATATATGCATACATATAATATATATATATATGTATGTATATACACACACACATATATATATATACATACATATTATATATATATATGTATGTATATACATATATACATACATACATACATACATACATATATATATATATATAGATATATTTATATATAAATAAATATATATGGATTTATATATAAATAAATATATATGGATTTATGTAGATATACAGGTATATATATCTATAATACTAAATAATGGATATACATGAATATTTATAAAAAAATTATGTATATTTATAATGTAATTTATATAATTATACATATATACTGGATATATATATACATGGATATTCATATCTATAAATATACAATTTAGATTCATATACACATAAATATATTTATATATTTATAATTATTCATAGGATATTTTAAACATATATATTCAAATGTATTAATATTCAATTTATAATCATATATAAATATTTACATAAGTTATCACATATTTATATACACTCTGCTTATTACCTTCCTAAGAATATGATAATCATTAGCATTTAGGATGGGGAACTCATATCCAAAAATATACATCTGTATAAAAAATCAAACTCTTAATTAAAAGCACCCTATCATCATTATAAAGTTTATCTCAGAGCGATCTGGGCCATTATGGCTGGTTAGTGTCCTGATGAGAAGGGAATTAGCTGGTTGTCTGATTCGGTAACCTGAGAGATCATTCACCAAAATTAAGTATGGTAACTCAAAATGATACTCCCATAGGCAGATCATCATTTGAATATTTGGCATTTATATTAAATCAATTAGAAATGCCTGAGGAGGATGTATGGTATACAGGAATTAAGAAAAGATGTGACAACTTAGTCATTAACATAATTACCCTACACGGCTATTAAACCAAGCCTTCATGTTTAAATTTAGAAGCTTTCAAAACAATCTAGATCGGTATAACTCTGTGATATCGATACCTCCTAGATTGAAGTAAAACTAGAGATGGACACCCCGATCAAACTGATTAGTTCAAAGAGGTAGATGGCCTTTGATGGAGCTATTAGTAGGGATCACCTCAAATGAATTATTCTCTTTCCTCATACCTTAGTAATAGATGTTGTAGAAACTATCCTCGACCTTGACTATCTCACAAATACTGACCGAACTAGGGCCAACTCTAATGTGGCAGCCATGTTCCTGGCTATTATGGTGACCTCCACTGAGAAAAGAGATGACACAGACACTCTTTGCAAGGAGGTCTTCATTGTCTCGATCTTAGGCGATTTGGAGAGGGTTCTTGTCAACATTGACAATGACTAGACAATTCCAAGGCCAAGAGACTATGATGTCTTCATAAGAAACAATAGGGCAGTACCTAGACACCCCATTATCACTATGGATGATGCAGCCTTTACCAGGGAGAGGAGTGATGCAATTGATAGGAATGTTAATTTTCTATTGCATCTATTTCATATGAGAAACCCACCAAAGCCCACTTGGTTCAAGGATTTCCTAAAGGAAGAAGGCTTGGAATTGGATGAGGGTGCAGATGCAACCCCTTCTTCAAGCTTGGAATAAGGAGGCTATGGTTCCTAGTTAGATAATGTGACAATTTTGTCCCCTCCTTGTCACCATATATTCGGCATAGACTAGTTATTTAGCTTATTACTATATCAAGTAAAACAATGTTAACTTTTCATCAAATATAGACTTCGAATGAGATAATAATCTTGCCAAATCTTAAAGATAAACATAGTCGGTTTAAATGATATTAAATAGCATGCATTAACTATTAATTTTATGGCTCACTTAGATAAACATCATAGGATTAGCTTGAAATTGTCATTTTTAGTTACTATTGATTGTTTTTGTTCATATAGGTCTACATAGGTTGAAAATTGGCCATTATATTGTTTCTTTGTTTTCATATTCATAAATATGAATATATACTCATATATATGATTATAAGCAACAGTGTTTACTCATATATAGGTATATACTCACATTGGTGGATACATAATTAGGAAGGGATCTATTAAGGAAATAAAGGCCCTCAATTTCTGCATGTGTTGGCCTATATGAACTATGAAAATCATTTGTAACACTTAAGTGCCCGGACATACACTCATTTGATACTTGCTGCTCAGATTTCTACAAATGAAAGGTTATCTGACATTCCACTGACTACAGGTAATATGTGGCTTGCATGCAAAATATTCTGTGTAAGAAGGTAGGTTAAATTTTGCAATATAACTCATCTACCTCTATTACCCTCTCTACATATAATTTACATGCATGAGCATGTCAGCTGGACTCAGACATGATAGAATCCCATTTACCCTCTTTTGTTATTGTATCACGGATATCATCCATTATCAGAGATAACATCCGGGTACATAAGCAAAAGGTGGTATACATGTGATTCATAACTCTGGATGATTATTTTTCAAAAAAGGAAATTATCTAGAAACTCTGTTTATGAATATGTCATATCGACTACTTTATAATTTTAGATAAATGAGGTTAAGAATTTAGAAACATCAGAGAAGGATGTCAAATCACACTGTTTATAATTTTCTATTTACATTTCTCTATTTAAGTTTTGGAATGACAGGTCCAATCGAATAATTGGTTGAGGAAGTATCCTAGCATGGAAGATAAAATTCCTATCTGAAATAGAATACTAAATGTTACTAACAATTTGGACAAGTGATTTGAATAATAACCATGCAGGAGGAGATGGGCCATTTTTAACAAATGATAGGATGAAAGTTGCTAAAGTGACTATAAACTATATGCAATCAATGCTCAAACTCAAAGACAGAGCACAAGGAGAACAATGATAATTGAAAAATAGTAATGAGGGCTTGTAAGGGAAAGAAAATTTCTTCCCACTGGCTCACCCTAGCCCAGGGTGCTATTGTATTATTCAGAATCTGTTCTTATTTGTAAATATATGTAGAGATTATCTGGACTACGGTCTCAGGCAAGGCCAAAGGTTTTCTCGCCTCCACTCTTTCCTACTGGTGCTCGCACGAGTGGAGTGATGTAAAATTTAATAATAATTAATAAATTTTTTGGCTTTGGCCTCTTATCGATCAAATATATATTCATATATATATATATATATATGTTTATATCAATATATCAATACGAACCATTTTAATTAATTTAATACCAATAAACTACATAAATACTCAACTAAATATAATTCCCACATAATAAACATTAATTTATTCTTCATAATTAAATATATATTTATGTTTATATCAATACAAACCATTTTAAGTAATTTAATACCAATAAACTATATATATCAATTAATTAATAACCACAACTCCACAAAACATCCCAACATAGGATTAAATAAAATACCACATAACACCTAACAAGGCAACTCTAGCAAAACCACTAAGACTGATAAGACCTATAGACACCTAAAATTGTCCTAGTCTAATTAAATAAATTATTTATTTATTTAATTATTTTAACCCAAGCCTTCTATTAATTCAATAGATTTGTATCTATTTAATTAATTCACTTAGCCATTTATAGTCTTTCCCTATTTAAATAAATATTTTCATTTATTTAAATTATCCTTTTCCTAAATTAAATAAATATTTGATTTATTTAATTGGTCCCAATTCATCTATTAATTAAATAGATCTTCATTTATTTAATTAATTCATTATATTTTTTCCTCTATTACACTTGTCATTTATCTCTTAATTATCCTAACTACCCCCTTCATATTTTATTATTTTCCCTACCCATCATTTAATCCTAGCTGACTATTTATTCTTTCACCTCTTAATCCCATTTCTCCATTTTCTAAGGTGTTCTCTATATAAGAGGATATTTTCATCCTTTCACAACCACAATTCTTTCTTTGTTGAGCTGTTGTGTACACAATACAAAATCTAAGACCAAATATATCAAACAAGATCAATGGAGATAGAAAACAATGGAGATCAAACCCTACTAAGCATGCAAATGGTATAATATTTCTATTTTGTTGTGATTTTCATGTTTTAGGTTCTTCATTGGTGTATGATGGGTTCTTGATTATAGAACTAGGGTTTATGCAGTTGGATGTTTTACGGTTTTTCAATAGTTTTAATCTTCCAAATTTCACCGTATGTGTGTGATAAGATGTCATTCCACCTTGGATCAACTTTCCATTGGGGTTAGAGACATGCTCAAACCTGTGAAACCAAGTGGAATCAATTTCTAGTACCTACATCATGCACAACACCAATGTCTATACAACAACATATACATTGCAGGTCAAAGAGGATCTCGATATTATACCTTTCTTGTAAATGAGTTGTATAACATCACGCCTTTCATGACTACAACAATAATACAATCAAGACAACCATATCATCATCGATACATCATCAAGTCCAACATAAGCATAAAGTAAGTTTAGTACATACAACATCATTATAAATAGATATAAACTACAAGATGCATATAAAAAGTGCACATAGCTATTTGACACATGTCTAATAATCATAATTACCCTAAGTATATCATCATCCACATAAAAATATAAAGTATCATCTGTCAATATGAAATGTCTAGCATCCAACTAAAAGCATCCAAAATATAGGTAAACCCACAAGTATGAATCAAGAGCAACATGAGGGAGTGTGATATGGAAGGGCGCTGCATCCTTCCCCCTTTGCCTAGGCTTTCTCCTAGAAGCCTAAGAACAAATAGGCAAAGAGTTCTCTTAACTATGATGGATCCTCTCATGCTGCCAAAGACTCATCATTCAGGTCCCATTGGACCCTCACCTACTCTGTAATGTGACCCTAGGAGTTGGCCCCTAACATTGCACAATGCACATGGGCTCCAGGGAAAGTTGTTCGTCCTCTATCTGCAAAGCATTCCAATCAAAAATATGGGTCACATCAGGAAAATATGTTCTCAAAACTGAAACATTAAACACATCATGGATATAAGACATGTTGGATGGAAATGCAAGCTGATAAGCTACAAGACCAATCCTCTCCAATACCTAAAAAATATCCAACAAAATGAGGTGCCAATTTAGAGTCTTTTCCATAATGGATATAACTCTTTCACATACGAACCCTCAAAAGCACCTTGTTTTTGCCATGGAAAACTATTGATCCAAATGATGAGAATCTACATACTAATTGTGCCTATCCCATATCGCCACTAAATTCTCTCAAATACGAGTCACTTGTTGCAACTCTTGTAGCATCATTTTCCCTAAAAGAACTCTATCCTCTAAATGATCCTAGGTCAGAGGCATATATCAAGGTTGACTATACAAAGCCTGAAAAAGGAGACACACCAGTCAAACTATGGTATCCATTATTATAGGAAAACTCTACCAAATCTAGGTGGTCCTTTGATCATGACTACTAGTACATGACATACATCTGAAGAATATCTTCTACAACCTAATTAACTCTCTTTATCTACCAATGGTATCTTGATCTATGTCATTAAGGAACACAAGAACAAATCTATCAAGGTGTTCCCTAAACACAACATTCATCAAACTCATGAAATTTGAGGGTACATTGGTAAGCCCAAAAGGAATCACTGTAAACTCATAATATCCATAACAAGTATAGAAATTTGTCTAATAAATGTCCCCCTATTGAATCCAGAGTTGATGATACCTTTCATTTAGATCTATCTTAGAAAAGACCTTATCATCCTTATTCTGATCGAAAAGATCATCGATCCTTGGTAAAGGATAACGATTCTTCACCATCACCTTATTCAATTGCTAGTAATCTATACACAAATTAGTATCCATCCTTATTCTTAATGAATAGAACTAGTGCTCCCCATGGAGACACACTAGGATAAATGAACCCCTTTGCTAGAAAATCTTCCAATTGCAATCACAAATCACTCAACTCCGAACTAGTCAATTGATAAGGTGCCTTGGATATTAGCTTTACTCCGAGAACTAGGTCTATCCAAAAATCAATGTCACGCTTAGGTGGAATATGCAAAATCTCTCTAGGAAAAATATTTAAAAACTCCTAAATAATAGGATGATGACAAAATGGATCATCTAGGTTGTCTGCCTTATCCAAGTCATTTAACATTACTACAAACAACTAACATCCTTTCCACACATACCACTTCTACTACATGTAGTGAAATTCATATTAAGAGAAATAGGTTGTTACACACCCACAATATCCACTTGCTCACCTTAGTCATCAAGAAACTACATCCTCTTATAATAGTAATCAATCCTAACCTGACGAGCCTTAAGCCAATGCATACCCAACAAAACTCCATAGGACCCCAAACAAAGAACACGAAGGTCCATAGTACTGGAACAAGCTACTAAATCCAACACATAACCTTGAACAAAGGAATACACTACCACCTTAGAACCCATAGCTAACTCAATGTACCACTTATTGGTGTGCTTTACTATCGAGAGGCTTCATCATTCTACTAAGGATGAAATATAAAAGAATCTAAATATTCTAAATTGAACAATGTTGAGCAAGAAATACCACCTATCTCACCTATAGTCTCCATGATTGTGCCCTGGTGCTTAGTTTGATGGTTATTAGCTATTGCAAAGTCTTGGTGAAGCCTCCTTGTATCTCATACAATAGTCTCTGAAGCTACTAGCCTCTGATCAGACATGTGTGATGACCTTTGAGGGTAATGCACTATATGATGTAATTAATGAACACTGAGAGGGGGTGAATCCATGTTATCTTTACTAATCTGATCTTTAAACCACCTTATGAATATGAAAGAAAGTAAAGTGCATAAACACAAAGCAAAGAACAACAATACCATAGCACCAAGATTTTTACATGGAAACTCGATTAAGGGAAAAACCATGGTGAGATTGAAATCCACAATATTAGTATACTCTATTAGAAGTATAAAAATATTACATAAGAGGAATGCACATGCATTCAAGCACACTTCCTAGAGCATACTGCTCAATTACAGATGAGGGTAACAACCTTGAAAGACTCACTACCTTACAAATGATTGTAAGAAATTATAATAGAATTTGAAATACCAAATAGCATCTACAAATGCCTGGATATAGTTCTCGTTAAGTACAAAACATGTGTTCATACTCAAATTTGCATCTCTTCTCTTTTCTACTACTTTTTTCTATACTGGAGCATTAATCTTCACCGTGTGCATGTGAAACTATGCATAATCTCTCAAACATGCCATATAATCATAGATCCCCAAAATGATCAAATAAAATTCCTTTATATATTTGCATAACCAAATTATGAACCTTTTAATGTTGGCTTCAAGAACACACCATAAACAATGAAACATGTAATTAGTTCTGCTCAAATTCAATTCTAAAGCACATGCACATGGAATTGTACTTAGGTAATTTGGATGAAGTAGATGTTTTTTTTGTATTAAGTATCATAGAATCACAAAGTTAATTTTTTTCTCATTCGAGCATCCACGTTACAAACTTATTACATACTAGCTCCTTTCGAGCACCAAACTAGAAACAACAATTGGAAGACCAAGGGTCACAACTTAGAAATCCACTTTAAACAACCAATAGAAGACCAAGAGTCACAACTTATAATTCCACACAAAGGTGTCCCTCATGGGAGTTGAACTTGGGTCTCCACATTGAGAACTCAATGCTTTAACCAACTAAGCTCAACCCCTTAGACTGGATGAAGTAGATGTTGAAAGACATAGGAGTTGTTTATGATGAGCCTATTACTGTATTTGGTGATAACTAAAGTGCTATCAATATTTCAAGGAATCCATTTTCATTTCTTGAGAGGGAAGGTGAATGAAAAAGAAATCAGATTGGAGTATTTATCTACAAAGGAATAGATTGCAGACATATTTACAAAGCCTTTGGCTAAAGATAATTTTGAGTATCTGAGTGAGAAGTTAGGAGTGATTTCTCCTTTTGATGAGAACTACGATGTATGGACTTGCATCAGTTTAGTGAACTTTATAGAAATATCTTGTGCTCTAGATTGATGAGTTGTGGCTACTACTCAGAGGGACTAGTCAGTGGTTCAGTTGTTCAAATCCATGTGATAATTCAAAGGGTGAGAGAATATTTGAGCCTTTGTTAGTGATGTCTAAAGGGGAGAGAATCATGTGAAAAAACCTTGAAGCAATTTTGGGGGAGAGAAACAATGTATCATAAATTTATCAAAGGGGAAACTGATCATTTACGTTGATTTTTTGTCACATTCATATGTTTCCATCATTGCCAAAGTGGGAGATTGTGGATATTGGCTGATATGTTGTCATTGATGTTAACACATGTGGAGAGTATTCAATATGTTGAATATGTTGTTGGACACAATGGATCACTGAGAGGGGGTGAATAAGTGATTTAAATAATTTTTACTTAATTAGAGCTATACCAATACAATATGAAATAAACAATGCAAACAAGGTGTGTAGGAGAAATATCTAAAAGATTAATACAACACACACATGAAGATGCAACACATAACACCAGATGTACAAGGAAAACCCAATGTGGGAAAAACCTTGGTGAGAATAGCTGCTAGAGATCTTCTTCTCCAATCCAGCCTCAAAATGAAAAGATCTGATTACAAATTTTAAGGTACCAACCCAAGGAGCATGAACCCCTAATCTATGAGCACCAACTAAAAGGAGAACCAACCCCTACATAATTTATAAGCTACTACCTAAAGGAGCTACAACCCTTACAATTTAAGCACATACTTAGTGAAAACAATATGAAAATTTAGATACACAAATGAGATCCCTGTTGCAAATGATGTTTTGCAACCCTTCAAAGTTTTGCACTACCAATTTTTATCTTACCAATTTGTGTTAACTCAACACACATGCAACTTAGCCCTTTTGCTAGTTCTTGTTGGTATTATGGATGTGTTGCATTGGTTTTTTCATTGATTTCAACACTTATCAGTACTTATCCTTCTGGAGATCTTTGGTTATGTTCACCGGCAAGTTCAGTGACTTATGCATAGTCACCGATATTTGATTCACCAATAGGTTATATTGTTCACTGGCACTGAGGATGACTTGTTATCATTTGGACACTTGGTTTTGGTATTTTGGTTATTGGTCTAATCATCTTAACATATTTGGTGTTACCGAAAAATAAGTCTAGGTTATGGACCGACATGCATTATCTATTCCAGATCAACACAACACATTATGGAGATGATTTAATCATTTTCTTATTATTGTAATTGTATAGAGACAACATGATGCATCACATCTTGACTTATTTGTAATTGATCTACTTGTAATATTCTTAGTGAGCCGACCTGCACATTTGGTCCTAGGTTTTGGTATATATGTAAGATCTCATTTGTGAGATTAAGATATGGTATGTAATATGGTATGGTAAGGTTGTGATATTTGGTATATGCGAATATAAGTAGAGCTACTGATGCAGACATCATATGAAGATTCAAGAAAGGTTTGAAGAATATTATAAAAGCTTAACCGGTACTGAATCTAGCATTGAAGATGCTACTTGGAGAAGTACATTATAATTGGATTTAATCATCCAACTGTAGTCAGTGTGACTCCCATCTTGTGATTGAGTAGTGAGCTCTAGGCGGTTGGCATTTCTGCATATGCAGACTCTATTTATACATACATACTATCTGTAGTAGTATCATCTGATTGTGGGTAAGGTTTCCCACCATGTTTTTTCCCCTTAGAGGGTTTCCACATATAAATCCATGTGTTATGTGTTGTGGATGTTGTTTCTTTTTATATTTCATGCATTAAGTTTCACTAGTATTAATATTAACTATTAATCTACTAACTGACTTTAAGTTTGGTTTACTGATATTAAGTATCAAGTTTTATTAAGTTATTTTTGGATTGAAATTAATAGACAACTGATTCACCCCCCCTCCCAGTTGCCTCTGGGTCCTAACAATTGGTATCAGAGCTAAATCCTCTTTTTACAGAAGTTTAACAACTTGAGGAGATTCTATGGCAACTAACTTTTCCAAGAAGGACAGTCTGAAACTTGATGGAATTAACTATGGTATATGGAAGATCAGAATGGAGAAACATTTGAATTGCATTGGAAAAGAAATATGGGATGTTACACACAATGGCTATATTGGTCCTATACTGGGTCAACCTAATCCACCTAAATTGAGTAAGGATCAAGAGAATGATTGCAAAACACGAGAAGCACTTTTGAGCACTTTGTCAGATCGGAAAATCATGGGATTATCAGACCGATCTACTGCTAAAGATATTTGGGATAAATTGGAGACATTGAATGAAGGAGATACAACTATCAAAATTGTAAAACTGGAATGTTTTTAGGACGGCTATGAAAATTTGAAAATGGAAGAAGATGAAATATTTTTTTCTTTTATCGTTCGAAGGGTTAATGAAATTATTTTGGGAATACAATGTTGTGGAAGTTCCTTAAGTGAAGATGAAATTATTTCTAAAGTTTTAAGAGCATTTTCACTAGCATACAAAATGAAAGTAACTTCTTTTAATAAGTTGAGAACAATGCCTAATACATCAATATCTAGAGATACCTGGTTGGAAAACTTTCAGCATTTGAGCTTCATGAAATTGTTCTTGTTGCTACAATTAAAATAGATTTAGCCTTCAAAGCATCATCATCTGCAGCATCATCATCATCATCTAATAAAACTGATTGGAAAACACTTTATGCAAGAAAACTTGAAGAGATGAGAAGGGAAAGTGAAGAAATGGAAGAGCTTGAAGCACTATTTGCAAGGAAAATGCCTAAAGGTCCTATTGGAAGTAAGTATGAAGGTAAAGCACCATTTAAATGTTTTAACTGCAATAAAGTTGGTCATATGGCATCTAGATGTCTTGATAGAAATGCAAGATTAAGAGAAGAAGCTAAAAGAACATGCAAGCCTAACCCTAAATGTCAGAGATACAAATTTAAGAAGAATAGAGACAAACCATGTTACTATGTTGATGGAGTTACTGATGATTTTGATGAAGAACCGACAGACAATGGATGGCTTTTTGTTGTATTAACATAAAATCAACCGGTAGAAATAACAAAGAATTTTTTTTCCATATTTGATGGAGGAGAGATACTTCTCAGGGGGAGTAGTTGGTTATAACAGTTGGTTACTATAATTGGTTGTATCTGGTATTTGTATTGCTTTGGAATTTGATGTCAAAGGGGGAGAGATATCTATGAAAAAAAATATTATCCTTTGGGGAGAGATTATTCATTGGTGGAGATATTTTTACTCTCTACATATGTATTTTTATTTCTGGTATTGATCTATTCTAGAGATTGTTGGTTTTTTATTTTTGGCATTTCTGCTTTGGTACTTAGATGGTTTTTCCATATTGTGTTGCCATCAATGCCAAAGGGGGATATTGTTGGTATTATCGATGTGTTGCATTGGTTTTATCATTGATGTCAACTCTTATCAACACATATACTTTCCTTTTTATCTCCTATTATGTTCACCGACAAGTTCAGTGACTTATGCATAGTCACACATATTTGGTTCACGAACAGGTTATATTGTTCACCGACACCAAGGATGCCTTGTTATCATCTTGAGATCACTTGGTTATGTTGAAGGAATGGTTTGGACACTTAGTTTTTGTATTTTGGTTATTGGTATAATCGTCTTAACATATTTGTTCTTACCGGCAAACTAGTCTAGGTTATGGACCAACATTATCTATTCCAGATCAGCACGAAACGTTATGGAGATGATTTAATCATTTGGTTATTGTTGTAATTATATTGAGCCGACATGATGCATCACATCTTGACTTATTTGTAATTGATCAAATTGTAATATTCTTAGTGAGCTAGCCTACACATTTGGTCCTAGGTTTTGGTATATATGTAAGATATCATTTGTGAGATGAAGATATGGTATGTAATATGGTTTGGTAAGGTTGTGATATTCGGTATATGTTGCGAATATAAGCAGAGATATTCAGGAAGACATCATTTGAAGATTCAAAAAAGGTTTGAAAGAGATTATAAGAGCATAATTAGTACTTAATCTAGCATTCAAGATGCTACTTTGAGAAGTGCATTATCATTGGATTTAATCATCCAATTGTAGTCACTGTGACTCCCATCTTGTGATTGAGCAGTGAGCCTTAGGAAGTTGGCCTTTCTGCATTGTGCAGATTCCATTTGCACACACATCTGTAGTAGTATCATTTGATTGTAGGTAAGGTTTCCCACTGTGGTTTTTCCCCTTACAAGGTTTCCACTTACAGATCCCTATGTTATGTGTTATGGATGTTGTTTCTCTTTTCGTTTCATGCATTAAGTTTCACCGGTATTAATATTAACTGTTAACTACTATCCAACATTAAGTTTGGTTTACCGATATTAAGTATCAAGTTTGATTAAGTTATATTTGGATTAAAATTAATAGACAACTGATTCAGCCCCCCTCTTAGTTGCCTCTGGGTCCTAACAATTCTAACTCTGCTAAATCTTCTCTCTCTCTATTCTACTGAATTCAACTCACACTTGGTCACTCTCTATCAGTTACTTCTTCTTCTGGTTTGTCACCTTTGCATTCTATGCTCACTCTGTCAGCTTGTTCCTTACACCGATTTACCCTAGTTCTCCTTACCGGTACAATCTTCACTCCCAAACACTTTAGATGCTTATCTCTTTGGCTCTCAAACATCAATTTGACTCTATCCTTCACACTTTAGCAACAACTACTATCTATCTTAGGTTGCCATATTTTAACTAAAGCTTTCCCACCAAAAATCAATTCAAATAGAGGGCGGATAGGGTTTTCCTCCACCCATCAAATCTTATCTGATCTTCCTTGGATCGCTCACCTACTTTGGAAGGATAAATCATCATGCATTTTTAATCTTTCAAAGCATGTTTGCTAAAAATAGCAAACATAAACCTCATTTTTGGCCTTGAAACTAGTAGACACATTTTTGATCTAGTTGTTTCTTGTCTGAGGTCATCCTGCAATTAGATTTCATGCTTTGATCATGATGCTAACAACCATCTAATTTTCCTCTGTCATCCAACCTTCATTGAGCTTCAAACACTTGCAATCAATCTGTGATTTTTTTAATCATATTAAATGTTGACCTGTCACACCTACCACGCCTTCATGATGCACACACAAACCTCTGTCTTTTTTCCAACCGGAATCCACCTGTTAAACACATCGGCAATTGACCCACGGGCATTGATTCGATTCATGCTCATTCATTCAACAAATCCTCATATCGACACAAACCCTTATAGGTAAAACCTTCTCTTGCTACTGTCTGATAGCATACACTACACTGGTAGCTCAACTTCACCTTTGATGGTTTGTGATCTCTTTGACACTCTGCCTTTTCATCACAATCATTATCACAAACCAAAAACCAGCCTACATACTGATTACAACTTGTCATGCCAACACACAACTTCATATCACCCCTTACTGGTGTTGTCATTGACAATATCAGTACCTACATGTCTTTGATGCCTTCATACTGGATTTGTCTTCATGTTAATCCTCCTTATGTTGGGTACATCCTTTTGCATGGTAGTAGACACTTAGTTGACATTAGTTGACCATACCAACAAACTCCTACTCATCGGTTGACATCAATGACAACTCAATACCAACAATGTCCCCCTTTGGCATTGATGTCAACACACACTATACTGATATTTCTCCCCCTTTGAAAACAATGGAAAAGGGAACCTTAGTCTGGCACCAAATTTTGACATTGTGATTAAACAAGTTCAGCTGCTTGAGATGATAGTCGATTTCAGTAGACAACTATAAAAATCAAAACTTATGCATGCAACCAGTAGGACACATTCTTCCCCTATGTCCATGCATCATGATTCAAGTGTCATAGGATAATGACAATTGACTCCCTTGAACCATATACCTCTCTACTCATTTAAGTGATGTATGATGATGGGACAACTCCCAATTTTTGTCTCAAGTACTCAAATATGCTCAAAGGAAGTGGCTATGAATATATCAGCAATCTGCTCACTAGTTGGAACATACTCCACCATTACTTCCTTGTCTTCTACCATCTTCATCAAGAATTTTATACTTTATTGCAATGTGTTTTTTTCTTGAGTGCATTACCAAATTCTTGGAGATATTGATTGCACTTGATTTATCATGCCGGATTGGAACAGGTTCTTGTATCTCCACCTGAATGTCCTTCTGAGTTTGTTTCATCCACAATACCTGTGAACAACATGTAGGAACTACTATATACTCTACCTCAGCAATAGATAATGACACTGAAACTTGCTTCTTGTTGTGCCATGAAACGAACCGGTCTCCTAAGTAAAAATTGCCTCCAGTAGTACTCTTTCGGTCATCAATACTTCCTACCCAATCTGCATCATTATAAGCATGCAAAGAGAAGTCTCTTCTCTTTGGATACCATAGACCATAACTGATAGTTCCTTGCAAATACCGGAAGATTCTCCTAACTACATTTAAGTGAGACAATTTAGGAGTAGTTTGGAATCTTGCAACCATGCAAACAACTTGTACAATATATAGTCTAGATATTGTTAGATATAATAAACTACCAATCATAGACCTATACAGTATCTTCTCTACTTTTGGTGACTCATCTAGTTTTCTCAGCTTACAATCGGTAACCATAAGAGTACTTATTAGTTTGTTGTCCTCCATTTGAAATTTCTTCAACATGTGTTTAGCATACTTGGTTTGTGAGATAAAAATTCCTTTCTCCTGTTGTGAGATATGCAAACAAAGAAAATAGGATAACTCACCCAACATGGACATCTCAAATTCTATCTTCATCTTATCTGCAAATTCTTTGCACATGATGTCCTTGTCTCCATGAAAGATAATATCATCCACGTATACAATAATTATAATCATGTGATCTCCATTTACCTTGACATACGATTTGCTATTTGCATTGCCTTTCCAAAATATTTTCTCTTGGAAGTATTTGTCTAACCGAGAATACCATGCTCTCAGAGCCTGCTTCAAACCATACAAGGCTTTCTTCAACCGATATACAAAACTTTGATCATCATGTAATAGATATCCTTCCGGTTGTTCCATATACACTACCTCTTCAAGATTACCATTCAGAAATGCAGATTTGACATCCATGTGGTAAACCTTGTATCCTTTATAGGCAGAGAAAGATAAAAACATTCTTATTGCCTCTAACCTAGAAATTGGTGCAAAGGTTTCTTCTAGTTCAATACCTTCCACTTGAGAATACCCTTTGCAAACTAACCTTTCTTTATGTCAAATTATCTTTCCTTTCTCATTCATCTTATTCTGGTAGACCCACTTGGTACCTATAGCATTCATTTATGTTAGTTTAGGAACAAGTTCCCATGTTTGATTTTTCTCAATTTTTTTCAACTCTTCATCCATGGAATCTACCCATTTCTCACTTTTTATTGCTTCATCGAAAGTTTTAGGTTCTAATTCTG
Source organism: Cryptomeria japonica (assembly GCF_030272615.1). NCBI lineage: Eukaryota > Viridiplantae > Streptophyta > Pinopsida > Cupressales > Cupressaceae > Cryptomeria > Cryptomeria japonica. The sequence goes on along the minus strand of NC_081412.1, from coordinate 204,445,911 downwards.
CCATGAGGCAAAAAATTACCTCCTCATCATTTCGGGCTAGTCTCCTTCTGCTCTACACACCTTCATTTTTATCTCCTATGATTTGTTCTTCTAGATGGCTCTTCTAGACATACAGATTGGAGTTCTTGCTTGGTGCTTCTTCTATTGGTCCATTTATAGATTGGTCTTCATGCTTATCATCTCAAAAATCAATATAGGGTACCAGTGCAGATTCTTTCTTATGAAGGTGTTCATCTATTCTCACATTTATTCTATCAATCATTTTTCTCAATTTCTTACTATAGCATTTGTAGGCTTTTCTATTGGTTGAGTAACCCAAGAAGATTCCTTCATCACTCTTATAATGAAAACTTCCTAATCCATCAACATCTCTCTTGATGAAGCACCTAATTCCAAACACTCTAAAATGCTTGAGTGATGGTTTCTGGTCGTACCATAACTCGTAAGGAGTCATCCTATTGTTCACTCTAAGTTGTACCCAGTTTAATGTATAGAAAGTAGTGTGAATTGCTTCCTTCTAGTATGTATTTGATATGCTAGCCTCATTGAACATTGTTATAGCCATTTCCTTTACCATCCTATTCTTCCTTTTCGCTACGCCATTTTGTTGTGGTGTTCTTATTGCTGAATATTGTCTCTGGATTCCATGTTTCTCACAGTAGTCAATAAACTCATTTGAAGAATATTCTCCACCCTGGTCTAATCTTAAACACATTACCCGGTGTCCACTGTCATTTTCAACCATCCTTCTACAAATATTGAATCTTTCAAATGCCTGTGATTTTTCATGCAAAAATGTGACCCAAGTAATCGTTGAGTAGTCATCAATGAATAGCATGAAGTATCTCTCATCGATCAAATTTCTTGTCCTTAATGGCCCACACAAATATGTATGCACTAATTCTAGAGGTCTTCAGTTATTGTACTCTTTTCTTTTGCAACTTACTTTGATTTTCTTACCTTTGATACATTCATCACAAAATGTACTTGCTGGTTTAGTTATTTGTGGAATGTTTCTTACATACTGGTTCTTGCTTATCTTCACCAGATTGTTAAAGTTCACATGGCCTAATTTACAGTGCCATAGCCAACTTTCATCAGCCTATCCCATCATGCATTTGGACTCATAACATTTATTCAGATTGCTGGCATTACCATTTGTTCTCTTTCCTTCTGCCATAACCTGACCGATACTCTTCTTTCTTATCTGACAATCGGTAGGGTCAAATGTGAACTTGTACCCTTTGTCACACATCTAACTTACACTCAGTAGATTATTCTTTAGTACTTCTACATAGTACACATCATAAGCCTTAAGCTTTCCATCAATATTCAATGTACCATGACCTTTAATCTTGATGGAGGAGTTGTCACCAAATCGGACAAAACCACCATTGCAATCATCAAGCTTGATAAACTTTATCTTGTCTCTGGTCATGTGATTTGAGAAGCCATCATCAACTACCCATAAATTCTTCCTTTTAGTATGTAGAGTAGTCTGCACAATCAAGCTTGACTCTATCTTGTTCTTCTCCTTCTCTATCCAAACCCGTTTCTCTTCTTTTTTCTCCTCTTCTGTCATCTTGTCTTCCATTTTAGTCTCTATCTTCTAATCTGGTATTTTTTTCTTTTACTCGCCGATTCTTAGGTTATAATGCCTTGTTATGCGACCAAAATTTTAACACTTGTAAAATTTTACATTTGTACTGAAATATATATCGAAAGAATTCTTGTAGGACATCTACAGATTTGTCCTACACTCATAACTCTTATGACCAAAATCATTGCAATTATAACATGCAATATTTGTACTTTGTAATGCAGAAAATGAGTTTCTACTTTCAAAACTAGGGTTTACATTCATTTTCCTACAATCTACCATTCTATGACCGAGCTTATTACATCGGTGACAATAACCATGAAAGTTTGGAACATACCGGTTAGATTGCTTTGGTCTTGCAAATGACTGCCTCAATGAGGGTCTTCCTTTTGTGTTGTTGAGTGTGGTGAATCCTTCATGATCAACTCTTGCAATTCTCCTTGAATCTCCATGTCCATGCATTTAGTATGGCCTCTGGTTCATTGATTGTGTATACCTGTTTGTGTCACGGTTTTTAATAGCATCTGCATAAGTCTTCTTACTAGTATCCTTGATTACTGTGAATGTCTTCTTCTCTTCAATTTCAATTGAAGATGTAAACTATATCTCCTTACTAGATGTATCTTTTCTATTTGAACTTTGACCCTCTTCAAATCTGAAGCCACCGGTATCTTTAGATTTCTTTTGTTTTCTCAACATCTTGTCTAAAGATTTGGTTTTGCCTTAATATTTGCTTCTCACTTTCATCTCTTCCTTCTCTTTAATTCCTTCCAGAGCTTAACAATTTATTCTTCTAGGTTCTAAAGCTCCTTATCCTTATTACTCAAATCGGTACTAGTAGCTTCATAGATCCTATTGGCCTCTTCCAATTGTAGTTTTAGATCTACAATTGTTTTCTTGGATTCTTCAAGAGATTTTTCCAACATCTCTTGTTCTTCAGTTGCAACCTTTTTCACCTTCTTGAGATATCTTCTTATTTTCTTTAGTTCTTCCAAGACACTAATGAGCTTTGCTTCAATGTCTACTTCTCCTTCTTTCTCTTCTTCTTCTTCTCCTTCTTCTTCTTTAGGTATTAGAACCTCTTGAGACATAAAGAGGTTTGCACTAACTTCATCTTCACTGCAATAGTCATCTAAGACACTCTCATCATATGCGGTATCATTTTACATGTGTGTGAAGACTTCTCTTCTTCTGGTTGCCTCTTCTACCATGTTAGTAGACATTCTTCTTCCTATCCTTACCATATGATCTACTACCACTTGATTGATCATCTTCATTCTTATCACCATAGGGACATTTGGTAGAAAAATGTCCAATCTTTCTACAGTTGAAACATTTCAAGGGCAACTTGCCTTTGTATTTGCTTGAACCTATATTGAGTCTTCTGATAAATTTTGCAATGATATCATCAGAGTCTTCATCAGTTCCATCATGAGAAAAATATTCTTTTCCTTTTCTTGATGTTTTGAATGCAGCTTCTTATTTCACAGCCTCAAAACTGGTAGTCTTCATTTCATAAGCAGTTAGGGAACCATACAACTCATCAATTGTAAAGACTTTCAAATATTGTGCTTCTTCTATTGCTAAAACCTTTTTATCATACTTAGGTGTGATGGATCTGAGTACTTTCTTGACTACCACCTCATCTTTAATTTCTTCTCCAAGCCCTCTAATGGTGTTTGTTGTTTCACTAATCCTTTGGAGATAGTCAGCAGTCTTCTCTTCATCTGGAATCTTCAAACCCTCAGGCTATTCTCTCAATGTCTGTAACTTGGCTTCCTTGACTTTAGCATTGCCTTCAAATATTTTTTGCAAGCTATCCCAAGTTGCTTTGGTAGATGAGTAGTTCATGACCTTAAAAAACTCATTACTAGATAGCTCACTAAGAATAGAATTTTTTGCCTTGGCATTGTTCTCATATTCCTCCTTAGCATCTCGATCAGTAGGAGGATTATTAGGGATTGTATACCCATTCACAACTCACATCCATACATCACAACCTAGAGAAGACAAATAGGTTTCCATTCTTCTACTCCAAAAAGCATAGTTGATACCATCAAACATAGGGGCTTTTGAGGAGGTCAATTGAATTCTTTCCAGTGTGAACACTTGATAGGATCTACACAAGCTAGAGAATCCTATGAGAAAATAGGGTACCTATGCTCTGATACCAATTGTTGGACACAATGGATCACTGAGAGGGAGGTGAATCAGTGATTTAAACATTTTTTACTTAATCAGAGCTATACTATTACAATATGAAATAACAAATGCAGACCGCTTACCAAAGAAATGCAAACAAGGTGTGTAGGAGAAATATCTAAAAGATTAATACAACACACACATGAAGATGCAACACATAACACCAAATGTACGAGGAATACCCGATGTGGGAAAAACCTCCATGAGAATAGTTGTTGGAGATCTTGTGCTTCAATCTAGCCACACAATGAAAAGATCTTATTACAAATTTTAGGGCACCAAACCCTACACAATTTATAGGCTACAACGTAAAGGAGATACAACCCCTCCACTAAGCACCTACTCAGTGAAAACAATATGAAAATTTGGATACACAAATGAGATCTCTACTACAAATGAATTTTTTTCATCCCTTCAAAGCTTTGCACTACTAGTTTCTATCTGACCAATTTGTGTTAATTCAACACACACTGCAACTTAGCCTTTTTGCTAGTTCAAACTCTGCTAAATATTTTCTCCCTCTATTCTACTAAATTCAAGTCACACTTGGTCACTCTCTATCAGGTACTACTTTTTCTAGTTTGTCACCTCTACATTCTATGCTCACTTTGTCAGCTTGTTCCTTACACCAGTTTACCTTGCTTCTCCTTACTGGTACAATCTTCACTCACAAACACTTCAAATGTTTATCTCTTTGGCTCTTAGACAACAATTTCACTCTATCCTTCACACTTTAGCAAGAACTACTATCTGTCTTAGGTTGCCATATTTAAACTAAAGCTTTCCCACCAAAAACCAATTCAAACAAAGGGCAACTAGCGTTTCCGTCCACTGATCAAATCTTCATCAAATCTAATCTGATCTACCTTGGATCTGTCACCTACTTTGGAAGGATAAATCATCACGCATTTTTGATTTGTCCAAAGCATGTTTGCTAAAAATAAAAAACCTAACCCTCATTTTTACCCTTGAATCTGGTTGACACATTTATGATCTAGATGTTTATTGTCTGAGGTCATCTTGTAATTAGATTTCATGCTTTGATCATGATGCCAACAACCATCTGATCTTCCTCTATCGTCCATCCTTCATCAAGCCACAAACACCTACAATCAATTTGTGATTTTTCCAATCACATTAAATGTCAACCTATCACACCTACTACGCCTTCACCATGCACACATCGACCTCTGCCTTTTTTCCAACTGGTATCTATATATCAAACATGTCATCAATTAACCCACTGACATTGAGTCGGTTCATGCTCAATCATTCAACAAATCCTCATACTGGTACAAACCCTTACTGGTAAAACCTTCTCCTGCTACTATCTGATAGCATACCCTACACTAGTACCTCAACTTCCCCTCTCGTGGTTTGTGATCTCTTTGACATTCTACCTCTTCATCACAAACATTATCACAAACAAACATCAAGCCTACATACCGGTTACAACTTGTCATGCCAACACACAACTTCATATCACCTCTTACCAGTGATGTCACTGACAATCTCAATACCTACTTGTCTTTCATGCCTTCATACTGGTTTTGTTTTCATGGTAATCTTCCTTATGTTGAGTACATCCTTCTGCATACTTGTAGACACTTAGTTGACATCAGTTGACCATACCAACAAACTCCTACTCAATGGTTGACATCAATGACAACTCAATGCCAACATATGTTCCCTATGTGTTTTAGTGTTGCAGTTAGATTAGGTGAGTTGGTTTTGCCTATATGTTGCAAATGAGTTGATTTTGTTTAATGAGTTTTAAGATACTTATGTCTAATTGATTCAGTAGAAGTATGCATGTTAATTTGATTGAGTTATATGATCTTGTATTGTCACTTCATTGTTAAGTTATTTAATATTGTTAGAGTTTGGTAAATCAATGTGTATTGCTCCAAACTTGAAATATGTTTGTTTTTTAATGTGTGGCATATGTTTTTCACATTGATGTGTCCCTAGTTTGAATGATTTTATGATTTGTAAATCTACAAGCAAATCTTTTAGGTTGACAATCGATTTTGTTGATGCTCTTGAGCTTTGGTCAAGAGATGATGATGATTCTAGTAATATGAGTTTTTATAGTTGTTATGGTGTAATTCACATTTCTTGTGAATGTTCCTAGATTGTGAGCTATGTCTATTAGTGGTCCGCATTGATTGTTGTGTGTGTTATTGAAGATTTTTCTTATCCAGTGATTTTCTTCATGTTATGCGACATTCATGGTGTTGTAGCATGTTGAGGATGATCAAGGCATAATTATTGGAGGGTTTTCATATTTTTTATTGTTGTTTAGGTCTAGACTATGTCTTAGTGGACATTGTTTTGGTCTGCATTCATTATTGTAGCGTGTGTGATTATAATTTTTTTAATATGTAGCATGTGGTGAGGTAACCTTTAAATATAGGTCGATGTCTTGTATAAATGAATGTAATAATCATTGTGTGAGGTATCTATGAGTTTATTCAAATATGTGTGATTGAATATGATAAACTTATAAGGCACTAAAAGGGGGGGTTGAATCAGTGCAAGCAAAAACAAGACAAGTTTGATCACCAACTTAAAACTTATCAAGCAAAAGAGGAGTATCACCACATAAGCTATTCCCCAATAAAAAAAATTCCACATAACAAAAGAGATTATATGTTGAAACCCAAAAAGGGAAAAACCATAGTGGGAGTTAATACCCACAAGATTCACTATCTATAGAATAGAAATCTTGACCAGTTACGGTCTTACAAATATGTCCCGTTAGGAGTAGACCTGGTTAGGAGTCACCCAAGTAAGGGATTTAAATGATTAGCCCTATTATGAGCTTTCACCTATTAGGATCAACCTCATAAGATGATTTAACACTCTAATATAGAGCTACCCTATTAGGGGATTTACAGGTTAAGGCATGTTAGGACCTACTTGGTTAGGGGATTTTACTGCTGCAAACTGTTATGGAAACAACAACCAAATGATCTTATTATAACACCTATGTGTCTAATAAGATCTGCTTTAGATCCTCAAAACATCAATAACACATCAATACAGAGCTTCCCTAATCACCGCACAATCAACTTAACAATATTCACCTTCTATCTCATCAACATACTCATGTCTATCTTATAACTCACCACACTTTTTATAGACATCAGCTTAGTCGGCTACAACCTTGCAAAAATTTCCTAGGTTCAATGAATCTAGACAAACTAAAATTTCATGCCGAACTTATGTCGGCCATCGACATAAGAAATCAAAACCTGTATCGTTTTACCGATTTAAGTGACTATATCACTACTTGTTGAGTGTTCATCAGAATGTCTGCTCTATACATGAAATCTCGCTTGTCCAGTTGAATCTGCCAATGCGGTTATGAACATAGCTCCAAATACCTATCTCTATCATCATTGTAAAACCACATCATCCAAATCTTCATGAATTGCCTGTACTGGTTGTAGGAATGCAACTTTGTTCATAGTTTGCCAATTGAGATCCTAATTATCGGTTCTCTGCTAAAGTGACTTCTATACTAATTAGAACTTACCAGTTGGCTTCCAAGACTTGGATGACCACAAAAACATTGTTTCCATCAATAATAACACAAGGTATAGTCATCAAATATTAATCTCAATATCTTCATCACATTCACCAATAAATCATTTACCGGTTGTATATCACCAATAGTCTTTACCGGTTCAGTCAAATGCCAACAGAATAAGGGTGTGAACAAGTGATTGATCCTTTGGTAGTGTGGAGAAGTGTTTTGTGGAGAAAATCAAATAGGGAGCTTAACCAAAATTGTACTCAGGCATGTTGAGATGCTATTTCATTAGTTTATGATTCTCCAAATGTAATCTGAATGTTTTTGTATGTCAGTGAGACTTCTTATAAGGTAGTGAACCTTCCCTAAGGTTTGTATCCCTTTGGGTTTTTTATTTTAAGAAGTGAGCTCTAGGAAGTGTGCCCTAATACATGTGCATTGCCCATTGTAATATTTCAATTACTCCTAATAGGGTATTATCTGATTGTGGGTGTGTTCCCACCATGGTTTTTACGTTAATCAAGTTTTCCACATCAAAAATCCTTGTGTTGTGTGTGTTATTGATGTGGTGTTGTTTCATGCTTTTACTATTAATTATCAGATCTATTTTATGGTTTAAGTTGTAGTAAAATTTTGGTGCACTGATTCACCCCCCCCCCCTCTCAGTTTGTTGCATTTTTTCCAACACTCCTTATAGTTAAAAATAATATATATGTCAATTTATTTTGTAATATGATCATATATAAATCCATCTTCAATCTCACAATATTAACAACTATTTAAATATTAGTATTTTTCACCTCTTAAATTATTCAAGGAATGACATTAGTGACGATATGGATTAATGTCGATGAGAACTTAAAATGGTGTTTTTAATAACTAAAAAAAAATCATTATATGAGGAGGATTATATGATTTTTATAGACATTATTATCACATAATAGTTGGTAAAAATATTAATACGATAATAGCCAAATTTAATGTTCTAGACAGTTACTATTGGAGTCAAGTTGATTTTTAATTTAAGATTTTTTGTTAGATTTGAATCTCTTTTGAAGTGTTTAAGTTTTTTGTGTCACCTTTTCTTGTGAAAAATTACATGTCACTCATTGGTAGTATTATTTTAGCATAAAATTAGGGTTAGGGTTAAATCAAGATAATAAAATCACAAACATGACCTACTTCACCATTACATTAGGTGAAGATAGAATCTAATAAATTTGACCTTGATAGGTAAAGTTTCTAATCAAATTATATGCCTCCTAAAGGGGCTATTTCTTCCCTAAGTTGAATTGAATTTTATTTATTCAAGACTAGGGAAAGATAGTGAATTATTCAAGCAATATAATAGAAACCATGAGAAATAAATATTGTATAGGGCTACCAACCTAGATCTGAGCAAAATAAAATGATTTGTATCTGCTCCCTGAATTTTGGCCTGATTTTTTGAGACCATTTTGATCCAATTTTAACTGATCCTTTCAATTAATCATCATTAAAATGTGAGCCTATTCACCTTTATGAATCCTATTGATCCTCCCAAATGCAACATTGTGTTTTTTTCTTGCACATAGAAAGAAAGGGGGAATTGACAGGAATAGGGGTTTGACCTAGCCCAATTTTGAAATTATCCATGAAATTGAATTGAAAGTGTAAATGAAGTACTATAGTAAAGTACTTTCCTTTTGAGGGAAAGGTTAAGAATGAATTAAAACCTAATGATATACCTTTAATGAATTTTCATTTGTCTCCACCAAGGAATTAAGGTTTCATGTAGATAGTCTTCATAAAACATAGAACATGAATGCCATCTCCAATGCTTGAATCTTGAATTCACTTATGCTCCAGTGCTTGATAGAAGACAAATTTCTTGCTCACTTGAATGTAGGGTCTCATTTTTTCTTACTTGACTTGATTATGAATTCCAATTAGGCTTAAAATAAGAGATGTATACCTCCTTTTATACTTGTTGATCGAAAAACAAATTGAATTTATCACTTGAGCTAACATGAGATCTAGGTCCCCACCAAAATTAGGTGATTGTTCTGATTAATTAAAAAATAGGTTTTTAGGACCCAAAACCTTTACAGCATAGATAGAGAAAAAGCACCATGAAGAATAGTGCAATAGAGTCTACAAACATAAAGACTAGCCAAAAGACCAGCAAACAGAAAGAACAACTTAACAAAAAAACAACAAAGAAACAAGGAAGGCGCTACACAATGATTTTCTTTAGCAGATCCTTCACCTTTGTCACCAGCTCGTCATAGGTGGCCCCAATAGCTTTCAGGTCTTCCAAATCCTTATTTGGTTTCTTTTCCTTCCTCTTGCCTTTGGTGCGGATTCTGGGACTTTGAGCTTCCTCTATTCCTTTAGCTTCCAGTTCTAAGTCCTGGATTTCCTTTTCGTCATCCATCTTGCTAATGAGGGTGTGGGTGTTGTTGGCTGAGATCTTCAAGATACTTAGGCTCTTTTTAGTGATGTTCTTCAGGCACTCCTCAATTTTATCAACTTTGGTAACAGTGTCCGAGAGGGTTTTTTCGCTAGTGTCCACAAGGCTTTTTCTGTCCAGCATCTCCTTTTCAATCTTCTCAAACCTGGGGTTGAAAGCATCTCTGATATCTTCAGCTTTGGCAATGGTGTTTTTCAGGTCCTCAATATAGTCGGCCATTGTATTCCCCTCCCCAATATTAATGGTTTCTAGAAACAAGACTCTATTATAGAGTTTCTTGTATTCATCCACAACTTTCTTGTAACCATTAATGATCCACTCCATTGTTTCCATGAAACCATGCAAACCCTCAGGAGGAGGGCCAGATGGGGGAGCAGCTTTTCCAGGGGTAACCTATTCTTCTTTGGGGATGTGGAGGGTGGAAATTGTGTCAGCAACCTTGAGAGTCTCTTCCATAGTCTCCTTTTCTATGTTGTGCTCAGCTTCCAGGGTCCTTGCTTGCTTGTCAGCTTCCGGTTCCTTGCCAGTCTCCTCTTTTTTCTTGTGCTTTTTCTGGGTCTGGGTTTGGATTTTTGTTTTCTTCTTCAGAAGCCCTTTAGGGTTCTCCTTCTCAGAATCATCCGAGTCCTCCCCTTTTGAGGAGATGCTGATCAGGGGTTTGCTTTGAGGCTTTTTGCCCTTGGATGAAGAGCATCTTATTTTTTTGTATTTCCTCTTCTTCCCGCTTTCATACTTCAAGTCATCAAAACTATCCTCTATATCAGATGAAGAGTCACTATTGAATTCCTCCTCCTTAGAAAAGGCAGAATCAGATAACTCTTCCTCAAAATCCATAGAGGGCTACATCCGAGCAATTTGAGTGGCCTTTAAATGGTCATAAATTAGGACCATTAGACCTTGGTGCATAGCAGTATCACCCAGAGGATTCTCTTTGTAGGCCTTAAGGGATGCGTTCATTGAACAAAGCAGGAAATAAGGGAAATTAACCTTATCATTGTGCCTAAAGTGATTTAACAAAACAAAGTGATACCCATAAACTTTCGTAAACCTACCATCTAAAGTGATATATCGCATTAAAACAAAGAGAATTTCCCACCAGGGTTTGGCAAAAGCCCTAGGCAGGTAGTAGGTTTTGGTCAACTTTACCAGTCATTTTTTCTCTTTCTTAGTTACCGGGTACCTTTCAATAGCTTCCCTACTGACCTTCCTATCTCTGTAGAAGTTGCAACCTTCCCTGGTGAGGCCTGTAGCTTGAGCAATTAAATATTCATCGATTTCAACCATTTGATCACCCATTTTTAACATGCCCTTCTTCCAATTCTCGCAGAAAAGACTAGTTACCATACCATCTCGGCTGTGGAGTCTCTCCATGAAGTTTGAGAGACCACCTTGCTGCAGAATACCCCAAACTTCTTCCTTCTGTTTCCATTCTTTAAAACTACTTGGTTCATATCGCCTCCTATTTCCGCCCATGTTGTCACTACTCACGGCCAAATTTTGAAACTTATAGAGCTGATTAAACTGAGAGCTTTTCGGAGCTATAACAATTACCCAGAAAGCGTGAGAGTTTATGGCATTGATGTTATAATGAGTAATTTTCTCATTATTAAAATAACTCAAATTACTCATATCAGTACTTTTCATAATTATCCTATCCATCAAGAGTCTATGGAGTGCTTCTATATCGTTCATGACCGATGATTTGTCTGACATCTTCAAGGAGTCCGCATTCACCTGTCCATGTGGTAATTGCCTCACTTTTAACCACTGCATTGGCAGCCCAGTCAGTAGAGCCGTTGGCCTCCCAGGTAATTGTTATGTGGCCTCAAGATGGACCATTTTTAGAGGACTAGGGTACTGGGCACCATGGTCTGAGAAATTAGGGCTACAGGATCAAGGGGACATAGTAAAGACAACTTGGAAAGTAGTGTTGGATAGCTAGTGTGAGTAGAATATGTGTTTCAGATAGATCTTTGACAACACAAGGGACAACAAATAAAATAATTAAGATACAAATAGGAAAATATCACAAAAATATTCAGACTCTCTATTACCTCATACTAGTGGAGTGACAAGGGTCATCCAAAGAGAACCTAACATATAACATCATAGGGAAACACATTACAAACAAGCAAGAGAGGAATGATAATGTACTACACAAATGAAGCTAATCAAGAGAATTATCCACCTCCCAATATTGCTGAACTTAATTTTGGGAAGTTGGACAAGATGCAAGAGGAGCAAATTCAAACATAGTAGATGGACCTACCACAAGTTGCAAACAAGGGCCATGCTCTAATGATTAATCACTTTATCTATCACTAGAAGCTAGGATTAACTCTTTCTAAAACTATTTAGAAAATATATTGTCAACATCAATACGCTCATAAATATCCTTTGAATCATTAGAATAAACATTGTTAGCATGAACAACATCATTACCCATTTCTTCATCAAGATTAATAAAAAAAGGATCTCTAATATTAAAAGAGCATGAACCATCATTTTTATTAAGTATTTTTAATCTTGGTGATCTAGGTTGACCATCGTCCCTGAGATTAAGTGAAGTCTAGAAAAATGAGACCAAGTCAAAATTTGGTGTCTTTGAGGAGGAAATGGTTTGTGAAGCAAGTTTGCGAGCCTTAGCACAAAATTATCTCACACAATGGTTTATTTTAGCTTTAGACAAGGGTTGTGAAGGTTGAGGATCAATGGACGTATGGTTCTTTTCTTCCTTTAAAGGACGAGGAATAGGAGAAGGTCTAATACATTGTAAAATAGGAGATGCCAAGCCCTCTCTTTTGTAAGATATAGGAGGTGGGACTATAGAACATATAGGATGAATAGGGGTAGGAAGGATATTAGTTCCATCATGAGGAGGAGGAATAGTTCTAGTGTCTCTAGGCTTAAAGATAATATCATTTCATTCTTTCACTTTTGATAGGATGCAAAGAGAGTATCACTTTGAGGCTTAAGAAGATCAAATTGTTTTGGCAAAAAGTAATCAAGGGTTAAATTTCCACGCTTCATCATGGTTTGGTGCATGCTATGATTAATTGTTATGACAGTGCTATTTTGAGGAAATATATTTAACATTTATGAATGGTAGAAGGAATCTCTTTCATGGAAGAGAGCCAAGGATGTCACAACTTCACATGAAATTGATCTAGTGTAGGAATGAAAACAAAAGTCACATTAAGAACATAGTACCAACCTCAATGGGAAGAGTAATAGAACCAATAGTAGTGTAGGAGAAAACATCATACACCCTAACAATTAAAATAGGTTTACTATATGTTACTTGATTAATTTGTAAAGTTTAGAGATATTCGTTAGTGATCACATTCATCATACATACTGGATCATTGAGAAATCCTCGTGAGAGTTTGTCTTTCATCTTCATAGTTATATACAGTGGTCCATTGGGTGCATCAATAGTCTTAGTAGGATCAAAGGTAATACATAGGTCCTTAGGAGGTGTTGGTTTATCCACAAGATTCACACCATTGTTAGACTCAACACCGAGGTAATCAAGAGAATATGGAAGAGGCTTAGACTCAACCACATTAGAAAAAATAGGAAGGCAAAGGATTAGAAAATATTTGGAGGTTTTGATTAGGATGAGCTATGATTTTTTTCCCTTGTCACTCACACCAACTAGAGTATCATATTGTTATCAATGAAGTATTTAGTCTTACTCCTTAAGATATAACACTTCACAGTATCATGATTGGGTTGACAATGATATTGCCAATAGGATTTAGGATCATAATATGATGGTAAGTTTTGGAGGAATCAATTGGATTGATAGGAGGAAGTTTCAACATATTATTATTTATCAATTTTAACATTATGCTATGCAAAGAGTCAGAAAGAGGAGTAAATTATTTTCTAAAGTATTTAGATGAAGGGGCCCTACCTGATGTCATGGCTACCACTTGAGGTTTGATGTTGTGATTTGTCTTGATGTATCCCTTGTTTGGTTTGAACTTTGCAAAATATTTTTGAGCACTCTCATTCTTATCAACCAAAGCCATTAAAGAAGATGATTCAAATTGAATCACTTGAAGCTCGTAATTATGAAGAACTACACAGAATTGTGTAAATTAAGTAAACCATTAAAGAGAAGCTTATCCCTAATGTCTTTTAATAAATTAGCAATAAAAATTAATTGAACATCTTGATCAGGCATAGGATAAGAGAATCGAGAATACAATTGTCTATATCTACCAATAAATTTAGTCACTTTCTCTTTAACACCTTTCTTAAAATGAAACAAATCGGTCAAAGTAATTTTAGGACCAAAATTATTTTAAAACTATTGAATTAAAGCATTAGCTAATTGTTGATATTATGTAATATAATAAGGAGGCAAATAACAATACCATTGCAAATCTTTATCCCTAAAATTTTGTGTAAACAATTTAGCCATAAGTATTTTGTCATGAATAAAGTCACCTCACAACTTGTTTGAAATGTTTTCACATGAGTCAAGGAACCACTTTTTCCATTGTAATAGGCTCACTACATCAAATGTAGGAAAATTAAACTTGGATTGGGTAATGGAAGCCAATTGTTGTTGTGGGGATGAAACAATTTTGGCTAAGTTATTGATGGATGCTTTAGTGGATGGATTGAAATTGGACATATTTTATTGTGATGGAGGAGTAACATTTTTATATGTAGGTAGAGGTTGACAATAAGGTGGTCCAAAACACTATGATATGTGGGTATGGGAGATGATTGGGATATGAACGTAAGACTCACATAAGGAGATATATAAGAATTTTCAGTAACAAGGTTTCCCAATTGACTAACATGTGTAGGATTAACATTTTGTGTGGAAGTAGTTATGATACAAGATGTAAATGTAGGCACATTAGGCAAATATGTAGGATAGGAATAAAATGATTGGATTTACTAGTGGGTTGAGAGTAGTCAAGGATTTTAGCACAATTTTTTATAGGAATGATATTAAAGTCAATAATATGAGCAAGTCCACAGAAAAAATCAATAGCGATTTTATCACTTTGCACCATTCTTTTTAATTCTTCAATCAATGGGATTCCCTCAATTTCATTGTTTATACTTGTGCTATTGGATACAATTGTTTAATTGTGTATTGTCTTTGATGTTACACAAATGTCATATCAGTCTACCGAGCTCAGAATGTTCAGCAAGGTAGTTAGACAGAGTCTACCGAGCTCAGAATAGACAGAGTCTACCAAGTTCAGACGGTAAGAGAAGCAAGTTACAGAGTCTACCTAGCACTCCAGAATGCTATACCAAGTTCGCAATCTTTACCGAGTTCAGTCGGTCTTCGAAGAAAATGTGAAGGAAAGTCAGTCTTTACCGAGTTCGTAGTACTTACCAAGTTCAGTCGGTTACCGAAGAATCAGTAGTGTTCACCGAGCATCAGTGAAATATTTATGCAGCCGACCGAAGCAATATTTATTAATTGAAACTTGTATATGTAGCCGACCTATGTAATATTTATTGTAACTTGTAATTGGGCCGACTTGGTAACCTGAATGGTATATATGAGAGATCAAGTTGCGATTTCGAAAGGGTGAAGAGTGAGAAGTATGGAAATGTGAAGGAGCAGAAATATGCGAATTCTGATGAAGGATCAGTGATATCCTTGAAGTGTAGAAAAGATATATGTGATCAGTAAGGATCTATTGGCGCAGAACAGAGATCTGTATCAGCAAGATAAGTTGTATTTAATTCAGATCACTTCATTGTTGCTTTCTAACCATTGTAGCAGTGATACCGAAATCTCTTAACAGAGTTGGTCTAACAACCATTTTTGTAAATCCTCTGACAAGGTGACAATTCGGTTGAATTACTCTTAAGACCTTTCACAAGGCCACTCCTAGTAGGGTGATTAAATCCTCTAACAGGGTCACACCTAACAGTGTGTTTTGTAACCTTTAACAGGGTTGGCTCCTAACAGGGCTCACTTCAGAAGAGTGAAAATCAGTAACTAGTTACATTGGTGGTTTTCCCAAAATTGGGTTTCCATGTTATATCTGGTGTTACTTGTGTTCATACTATTTGTTTTATGCATGTTAAGGTTTGATGAACAATGATAAGTTAATTTACCGAGTTTCAGCAGTTTATATTTAAGACATCTAAGGGACTTGTGGATTTATTTTTTGTGGTAACTGATTCACCCCTCCCCTCTCAGTTACTCCATCCATATTTCCAACAATTCGTATCAGAGCTTTCGGTGCTTGCAGGAAGGATTTCAAGGATCTAAGCTAAAGATCAAGATGTCTTACAAGAGGGAAATTCCAAGGCTAAACAGAAATAACTTTTCAGCATGGCAAGGTCTCATGAGACTCCATTTGGCTTCCATTGGAGATACAGGATTGACACATCTTGACACAGAATATGTGACACCCACTGGTACACTAACTGTTGCTGATATTGCTGCAAAGAAGACTCATAACACCATGATGATAGACATTGCATCTGCCCTAAGCTATGAAGAGTTTGATGATGTCAAAGATTGCAAAACTGCATTTGAAATGTGGAACAAGCTGAAAGATATCTATGGTGGTGATGACAATGTGAGAAGAGCCAAAGCAGAAAGATTGAGAGGACAGTTTGATCAATTAAAAATGAGTGAGGATGAAAATATTGCAAAATATGTTGAAAGAGTCAAAGCCAGTGTCAGTGCAATCAAAGCTTCTAGAGGTGATATCTCAAAGGAAACAGTCATAAGCAAAGTTCTCAGAACATTACTACCCATTTATGCAATCAGAGTTTCTGCAATTCAGGAAAGAAGATGTGAAGCAAATCACAAAATAAATTTAGAGGCCATAGTTGGAAGATTAACTGCATTTGAGTTAGACAACTATGACAACTATGTTCTAGCTTCCAAAAACATGGAATCAGCATTTGAAGCTAAGGTTTCACTCAAGGAGAAAGGCAAAAAGGAAAAGGAATCTCGGTCAGAAAGTGAAGATGAATCAGAACCAAGTTCAGACAGTGATCTTGAAATAATTGAAGCTCTTCTAGCAAAGAAATATTCCAAAGGTAGAGGAAAATACAGAGGCAAAGTTCCTCTAATCTGTTTTTCATGTGATGAAGTCGGTCATATTGCTGCTAGATGCCCAAACAAGCAGAGCAAAGATGAGAAGAAAGATCACAAATGGAATGGCAAAAAGGACTACAAATCATTCAAAGGTAAGAAAACATGCTTTATGGCTAAGGATTCTGATAATAGTGAAGATGAAATTGTTTATATTGCTGTAAGAGATGATTCTGATAATGATGAGGAAGATAAGATGGCACTTATTTCTCATATAAGCAAAAATGATATTTGGATCATAGACAATGGTTGCTCTCATCATATGACTGGTGATAAAACCAAGTTTGAACATTTTATAGACTATGATGGAGGTAGTGTAAGGTTTGGTAATAATGAACCTCGCTACATAAAAGGAAGAGGTAGAATCCCTATAACCAAAGAACTTGTATTTGATGATGCCTACTGGGTTGAAGGTCTCAATCACAACTTGATGAGTGTGGCACAGCTACTTAATAGTGGACTCAAGGTGGAATTCATGCATGGAAAGGCCAAACTGCTAAATAATCAAGGAAAGCTGATTGGATCAGGCACTCAAACAAAAGGTAATTTGTTCCAACTTGAAACAAGTGAAAATTCATGTTTTATTGCTCAAATTGAAGAAAGTTGGTTATGGCACAAAAGGTTATGTCATGTAAATTTTGATAACCTAGTGAAAATAAGTAAATTCAGAAAAGTAAGAGGTATTCCAGATATAAAGAAACCTGAGGTCGGTCTATGTAAGAATTGTCAAATTGGAAAGATGGGAAAGACTAGTTTCAAAAGCAAAAACTATCAATCTGAAGATATATTAGAAATTGTGCATACTGATTTATGTGGACCCATAGGAACTGAAAGTTATATTGGAGAAAAGTTCTTCATTCTTTTTGTTGATGATTACTCAAGAATGATGACTGTCATGTATTTAAGGAACAAATCAGAAGCATTTGAAAAGTTCAAATGGTATTTGGCCAGAGTAGAAAAAGAAACAGGTAAAAGACTTAAATGTCTAAGGTCAGATAGAGGTGGTGAATTCATCTCTCATGAATTCAATAACTTTTGCATTGAAAGAGGAATCAAAAGACAAGTATCAGCCCCTAGAACTCCTGAGCAAAATGGAATAGCTGAAAGAAGGAACAGATCTATCATGGATTGTGCAAGAACCTTAATGATTGAAAAGAATATTGCTATCAAATACTGGAAGGAAGCTATCAGCACTGCTGTTCATACCTTGAACCGAGTACAGCTGAAGAAGGACTCATTCAAAACCCCCTATGAATTATGGTATGGCTACAAACCTAATGTAAGTTACCTAAAAGTATTTGGAAGTAAATGTTACATTTTGAAAGAATCTAGAAAAGGAAAATTTGATGTGAAAGGTGATGAAGGTATATTCCTCGGATATTCTTGCAAGAGTAAAGCATATAGATGTTTGAACTTGTCTACTCATAAAGTTATAGAAAGTGCACATGTGAAAGTTGATGAGTTTGCAGAAAGATCTGAAGAAGAAAGCAAAAGAGAACCAGAAGATTATAGAAGATTTGTGTCTATTGAACCTGATACAATACCAGATACATCTGCTAATCAGGAATCTTCCACTCCCGAGTCATCACTAACCGAGTTACAGAAAGAGCAAACCGAACCAGTGTCTACCGAGTCTGAAGAAACCGAGCCAATATTTACCAAGCCAGACCAGTCAGTTGAAGAACAAGAAGACAATGATGAAATTCATTCTAAAGGCAAGAAACCTGTATTAGCCGAGTATGTCAGACGACATCACTCAGCAGATCAGATCATTGGAGACAAATCTGAAGGAACCATGACAAGAGGTAAGTTGAAAAGCACTTGTTTACTTGTTGATTTTGAACCTAGAAATATCAAAGATGCATTGGGAAATGATAGTTGGACAGAGGCTATGAAAGAAGAGATAGAACAGATAGAGAAAAACAAGACATGGATTCTTGTACCCAGACCTAAGGATAAAAATGTGATTGGAACTAAGTGGGTATTCAGAAATAAACTGAATGAAGATGGCAAAGTTTCAAGAAACAAAGCAAGACTAGTATGCAAAGGATATGCTCAACAAGAAGGAATAGACTATGGAGAAACTTTTGCTCCTGTTGCAAGATTGGAAGGAGTCAGAACCTTACTTGCATATGCCGCCTACAAAGGATTCAAAGTTTATCAGATGGATGTTAAATCTGCATTTCTTAATGGTATATTGGATGAAGAGGTTTATATTGAACAACCTGAAGCTTTTGTTGATCCACAAAAGAAGGACATGGTCTGCAAATTACATAAAGCATTGTATGGTCTGAAACAAGCCCCTAGAGCATGGTATGAAAGATTGCATAACTATCTTATTCAGATTGGATTTCAAAGAACTAATGATAACAGTAGCTTGTATATCAAGGAAGGATTAGATAACAAAATTGTCTTAGCAGAAATATTTGTAGATGATACTATTTTCACAGGAAATGATGATCTTTGCAAAGAATTTTCAGTACAAATGAATAAGGAATTTGAAATGTCTATGTTTGGTGAGATCAAATTCTTTGTTGGTCTTCAAATTCAACAGAACAAAAATGGTATCTACATTACTCAATCAAAATACATCAAAGAGATACTGAAAAAGTTCGGTATGGAAGATTGTAAACTAGTTGGAACTCCTATGTGTACTGGATTGAAGCTTACCAAGGAAGATGAATCACAAGAAGTAGATCAGACACTGTATAGATCTATGATTGGAAAGCTGCAGTATGTTGTTCATACTAGGCCAGATATTGCTCTTGCAGTTGGTATTGTTGCAAGATTCTCAGCAAAGCCAAGAGAAAGTCACATGACGGCAATCAAAAGAATAATGAGATATTTGAAAGGAACTGAAGAGTATGGATTATGGTACAAATTTGGAGGAAATTTTGATTTGAAAGTATTTACTGATGCTGATTGGGCAGGAAACATTGATGATAGAAAAAGTACAAGCGGAGGAGCATTCTTTCTAGGAAAGAGATTGGTTTCCTGGACAAGCAAAAAATAGAACTGTATATCCCAATCTACAGCAGAGGCAAAATATGTTGCTGCAGCAGTAAATTGTTCAAATGTTGTTTGGTTTAAACAACTATTGGCAGGCATGAAAATGGAAATCAAAGAACCAATTGTTATGTTCTGTGATAATACAAGTGCAATTGACATGTCCAAGAATCCAGTGATGCATCCCAAAACCAAGCACATTGCAATAAAATATCATTTTGTCCGAGAATTGGTGCAGGACAAGGAAATCAGATTGGAATATATTAACACAAAGGAACAAATTGCTGACATATTCACAAAACCATTGGCTAAGGATGCATTCTTGTATCTAAGAGGTAAGTTAGGGGTCACTCCCCTATCTGAAATTCACTAAAGAAAAGTTTTTAGTGATGCATCAACTCATCCTAAGTGAAAAATCTACTAGTTGATGCAGTATAATCAGGAAAATATTGCATATGAATCAGTACAAAAGGTACATTATAACTCAGATGAAGTCTTATTGTCTTTGGCATGTGTTGTCAAAGAGGGAGAGTTTTACTGTCATATCCTACTAAAATTTGAAAGAAAGTTCATTAAAGATAAAGAGGGAGAGTTGTTTGATAAAGAGGGAGAGTTTTACTATCCAAAGATGAAGTTACTTCACAGAGGGAGATTATTGAAAGAGGAAGTGTTCTCTATCCAAAGGGAAAGTTATCTTGGCATGTTGCTGTCATAAAAGAAAAGACCTGTTTTCAAATTTCATTCTGCTATGACATGTTGTGTTGCCATCAATGCCAAAGAGGGAGATTGTTGGATACAATTGTTTAATTGTGTATTGTCTTTGATGTTACACAAATGTCATATCAGTCTACCGAGCTCAGAATGTTCGGCAAGGTAGTTAGACAGAGTCTACCAAGCTCAGAATAGACAGAGTCTACCGAGTTCAGACGGTAAGAGAAGCAAGTTACAGAGTCTACCTAGCACTCCAGAATGCTATACCAATTTCGCAGTCTTTACCGAGTTCAGTCGGTCTTCGAAGAAAATGTGAAGGAAAGTCAGTCTTTACCGAGTTCGCAGTACTTACCAAGTTCAGTCGGTTACCGAAGAATCAGTAGTGTTCACCGAGCATCAATGAAATATTTATGCAGCCGACCGAAGCAATATTTATTAATTGAAACTTGTATATGTAGCCGACCTATGTAATATTTATTGTAACTTGTAATTGGGCCGACTTGGTAACCTGAATGGTATATATGAGAGATCAAGTTGCGATTTCGAAAGGGTGAAGAGTGAGAAGTATGGAAATGTGAAGGAGCAGAAATATGCGAATTCTGATGAAGGATCAGTGATATCCTTGAAGTGCAGAAAAGATATATGTAATCAGTAAGGATCTATTGGCGCAGAACAGAGATCTGTATCAGCAAGATAAGTTGTATTTAATTCAGATCACTTCATTGTTGCTTTCTAACCATTGTA
Source organism: Cryptomeria japonica (assembly GCF_030272615.1). Lineage (NCBI taxonomy): Eukaryota > Viridiplantae > Streptophyta > Pinopsida > Cupressales > Cupressaceae > Cryptomeria > Cryptomeria japonica. Next base: position 204,424,559 of record NC_081412.1, on the reverse strand, counting down.
GCAGTGATATCGAAATCTCTTAACAGAGTTGGTCTAACAACCATTTTTGTAAATCCTCTGACAAGGTGACAATTCGGTTGAATTGCTCTTAAGACCTTTCACAAGGCCACTCCTAGCAGGGTGATTAAATCCTCTAACAGGGTCACACCTAACAGTGTGTTTTGTAACCTTTAACAGGGTTGGCTCCTAACAGGGCTCACTTCAGAAGAGTGAAAATCAGTAACTAGTTACATTGGTGGTTTTCCCAAAATTGGGTTTCCACGTTATATCTGGTGTTACTTGTGTTCATACTATTTGTTTTATGCATGTTAAGGTTTGGTGAACAATGATAAGTTAATTTACCGAGTTTCAGCAGTTTATATTTAAGACATCTAAGGGACTTGTGGATTTATTTTTTGTGGTAACCGATTCACCCCTCCCCTCTCAGTTACTCCATCCATATTTCCAACATGTCCATTGTTGAATATTTTCAAATTCATTGTCAATCTTCTCTAAGTCAATGGTAACCCTAGTTAGTGATTCATCCCCACCATAAGAATTATGAAAAGAATGGGGATCAATGACACCATTTGTTGGGTTGGAGGAAGGATGAACATTCTCATGAAATAAGTTATCCAAGTTAGGTTCCATATCTTTAGTAATTAAACCTTGGGAAGCCCTAATTATACAATTTATTCTCATGATAATATTGTAGGTAGGGTTAAATAATAAAAACCATCATGCATAAAGGAGAGATGTTTGATTGCAAAAATTGAAGATTGTGATTAAACAATGGAAAATTTTGTAAAAGTAATTAATCAACTATTTAATTAAGTAGTTTGATTTGTGAATTTAAGACATAAATGCCTCTAAATAATAACATAGCATATCATAAATATCACATCTGAAAATAGAGATGAAAAATTGGGCAACCCACAAGTTAATTTTAGAATTATAAACTAGGGTTTGTGTGAATTTAACCTCTAAATTCATGTAATTCAATTGAAAATTAGATTTATGAGTGCAAATTTGAATTTTCAAATACATAAAAGATCATATCTAAGCTAATGAATCTAATTTAGGCAACTTACAAGTACAATTTTACAATTATCAATTAGGGTTTGTGTGAATTTAACCTCTAAAATTATATAACTCAATTAAAATGAAACTTGTAAATGTATATTTGAATTTGAAAATTCATGCAAACTAGATAAGATAACACAAATAAAAAATTAGGGTACAAAATGTCATGTTCACCAAAATGTTTTGGTATAAAATTAGGGTTAGGGTTAAATAGAGATAGTAATACCTCTAGCAAGACCTAATCCACCATTATATTAGTAGAAGATAGAATATAATAGATGTGATCTTGATAGATAAATATTCTAATGAAATTCCAAGCCTCCTAAAGTAAGTTATTTGTTCCCTAAGTTGAACTGAATTTGATTTGTTAAATGTTAATGCAAGACAGTGACTTATTGAAGAAATTTGATAGAAATAGTGAGCTATATATATTATATATAACGACCAACTCTGATTTGAGTAGAAGAAGATGATTCAGATCTGTTCCCAAAATTTTGACCTTATTTTTCAAGATTGTGTTGCTCTAATTTGGCCCGATCCTCTGAATTTCTTGTTGTCAAAAGTTGAAGTTGTCTATATCTATGAATCATGTTGATACTCCTAAACGCAACCCTATACCTATTTGCTACACACAAAAAGATGGGGAAAATTATTGGGAATAGGGGTTTGCCTTAGGTCACACCCCAATTTTATATTTAACCATGAATTTGAATTGAAAATGTAAATGAAGTACCATAGTAAAATACTTTCCTTTTCAAGGAAAAGCTAGGAATGAATGAAAACCTAATGATATATTCTTAATGATTCTATTTTGTCTCCAAAAAGCAATTAGGGTTTCATATAGATACTCTTCATAAAATATAAAACATGAATGTCATCTCCAATGCTTGACAAAAGAATAATTAGTTGCTCACTCCAATGTAAGATCAAAATTTTGATCTCTTTAGTTTATTATAAATTTCAATTAGTTTTGAAATGAGAGGGGTAGACATCCTTTTATACTTGCTTGTCCAAAAATAAATTGAGTTTCTGACTTGAGTCGATATGTGATCTAGGTCCCTACCCAAATTAGGTGACCATTATGGGGCACCAAGATGGCCCTTTTTTAGAGGACCATGGCGTTGGGTGCCATGGTCCTTATTTAGGACCATGGTGCCCAACACCATCGTCCTAGAAATCAAGATTTCAAGATCAAGTTGAGATAGTGTAGATAGAGAAAAGTTGTGTTTGATAGCTGGTGTGAGTAGAATCAATGCTTTAGTTAGGACTTAGAGGACAAAATGCTTTAGTGAGGACAATATTGTAAGAAAGTACAATTTAGAATGCTATTGTTGGCAATTTGGAGGAATTGATTATATCTTGCATTGACGTTTGTCATTGATGTCAACACTAGTTTGTTTTGCTATCTACCAGGTTCTGGTAGAATGCTTGGATTGTGATGTTGATCTAGAGACTATCTTTGATATTCTTCGGTATGTCCAAATTGGTGGAATTGGTTTGGTTTGGTCATTCATGTGGATGTAAAATTTAGTTGGTTTAGGATTTGGTGATCCAGAAGCTATCATTTGTTCTAGTAAGCCTTTTGGTTACTAGTAAGGGTTTTACCAGCAGAGCTTTGTTGAAGATCTTTTGATGGAATTGAGAAGTGTTATTGGTATGACTTACAGAAGGTTATCTGGATGCTGATGGTTACCATGTTCATGTTCCAATTGATCGATGGTATTTCATTTGGCTTATGGCGACCCATTTTAGGCCTAGTCTTATTCTGCTAGGTTATGGACCTATTCATGTAACGTGTTGGTGGATGCTCTTGATGCATTACCGGTTGGATTTATTAATTGGTTAATGTTGTTTCAGTCTTAGGCCAACTTGGTTTATCACTAGTTTGCGGGTTTATGTAAGGGATTTATTGTATTATATTTAAGGTGTCTGACCTAATTGTTAAGGTCTCAAGTTTGTATAAATACTATGTAAGATCTCTTTGTAGATCATGGCATGGGATTATGGTTATGGGATTATCTATGTGTGAATACAGTTTTAATCATATGCAGATGATTTGGTCAATCATAAGTGATTGAATTGGGTTTGTGTAAGAGGTTTAAGACCTTTGACATTAAGCTTAACTGGAACTATACTCAGGCATAGGAGATTTTATTCTTGCATTTCAATCTTCATTCTGGATTGTAGTCCGATGTTTTCTATAGTTAGTGAGGCTCCTTTTGTAATGAGCGGTGTGCTCTAGGCTATTGGCCTTCCTGCATGTGCAGGACCCTTATTCTAATATTTATTCATTTGATCAGTGGATAGATATTGTGGTCTCCAATCCCACCATGGTTTTTCCTCATTAACATTTTCCACGTATAAATCTATGGTGTTATGGTGTTCATCTTTGTGGTTGCATTATTACTTATTGTTATCTACTTTTATGTATACCAGTTGTCGAGTTGTTGTGCTAATAAGGTTAATTTTTTTCATTCTAGTAGAACACTGATTCACCCCCTCCCTTCTCAATGTTCTCGGACTCCAACAATTGGTACCAGATCCAAGTGCCTTGGAATAAGTCTAACATCTTGAGGAATATCCTCTATCCGAAATGTATGGAGATAAGGTTTTGGAAGGAACTTCAAGTAGCACTTGAAGACTATGATGTTGAAAGGTTGAGGAACATGAAGCTAGAAGATTAGTTGAGATCCCCAAAAAAATTCATTTTTACTCTAAAAGAGAGGTTGTTTTCTACACAAACTAAAAGGAAAGAACTCAGTGATCAATTATAAATTCAAGATGATGGAGAGAAGAATGGTTTAAAGGAACTATGTCAGAAGTTGAGTCAGGAGAATGGTGTCATGAAGAATGAAATGCAAGGCCTAACCATCAAGATTTCCAAGGAGATTGAAGATCACAAGAAGAATGAACAAAATCTTGCTAAATCTCTGAAAGATAGATCTGATGAATGCATTTGGTTGGTGCATGAGAATGATGTATTGAGAACTGAATTTGTACAATCACAAAACAATGAGCAAGATTTGGAAAGAATGGTAATATTCCTAAGAGGTGATCTAGATGTTGCAAATGACTACAAAGATAAGTTCAAGGTCAGTTCTACAAAGCTTGATGGATTATTGAATAATAAAAAGGACAATGGAGACATTAGAGGTCTTGGATTTGAGCATGGACAAAGCTTCGGTACTACAAAGTAGGATGACACATCTGGTCAGAAGCACAAATAGGATAATCCATTAGTCGACTAGAATCAAAGGTCATCAGTAAGGCAACCCAATGCACATAAATTTAATGGTAGATACTTTGTTTGCAATAAGATTGATCATATGGCAAGTCAATGTAGAAATAGAGTCAATCAGAAAAATAATTAAGGTATCAGTCAGTGCTTTAATTGCAAGAAGTATGGTCATAGGATAGGAGATTGTAGAATGAATGTGAAATGTCATGCATGTGGAAAGTTTGGGCATATGGCTAATCAACATAGGTCAAGAAATAATCAAGGTTATAGAAAGGAAATTCAGAAGAACAATGTCACTTTTTATGTATGCAATAAAGTAGGACATAATGCTAAATTTTGGAGAAGCAAGAACCTACCTACAGGAAATGAAAAATCAAATGAGAATGGAAAACAAAAGGTTGATGACATTCGGAAGGAGCATGAGAAGAAGTGGGTTATGAAATTTGAGGATCAACCAGCTGAATCATATACCCTAGTTACTCAACCAACAGAACTGAATGTTATTGCACCTATAGAAAACTCGTCCAGAAACTAAGGCATTAGCCTTGGGGGAGACAAATTATTGACAAATCTTGCATTGCCCCTGGTAGTGGACTGAAAGCCTATTTCTGACTTTGGAGAAGTCGGTTTGAAGGTAAATCGGTGAAGATTTGTTGGATCTTGGATATGGTTTGGTTTACTGGTAAGTCATCTTATGAGTTATGGTTTGGTCATACACCTACAGTTAAGTATTCAGAATCTGTCGTAGTAAATGTTGTATCAAAAGAGATTATTCCATTGGAAAAGTTTGATCCTAGATGTGACGAAGGAATATTTCTTGGTTATTCAAATGAAAGGAAATCATATCTAATATCTAATGCCCCAAATGGGAAAAATGCTAGAAAAATGCTCTGGTCCTATATCATTAATGCTAGAATGGCTTTCACAAATGAAAAATGGATTCTATTGGGGGATTTTAATACCCCATTATCTAGTATGCAAAAGGCTAGTGGGATGCCTTTTTCAGATGAAAGTAGGCCGGACTTGGTGGATATGAATAATTCTCTAGGCTTGTTAGACTTGAATGTCCTTGGGGCTAAATTCACTTGGTCGAATAGAAGAAGTAGGGCGGGCCTCATCCAAGTCATACTGGAGAAAGGTATTATTTCTCCTGAGTGGATTTGTGATGCTTCTTGTAGATTAAATGCATTATCTAGATTTGGATTTGATCATTTCTCGATTTGTCTAAGTATATCCCCTTTGATTGGGAGGAGGGCCTTACCCTTTAGGTTTGAGAAGATGTGGCTTTTAGGTCCAGATATTCATGACAATATTTCTAAATGGTGGAATGTTGACATTCAGTGAAGTGTAATTTTTATAGTGGCTAAGAAACTAGCCAATGTCCTTGAGTCCAATATCCAACTTGGGAATAAAGCATGCTTTGGCAATATTATTTAGATTAAAGAGAACCTCAAGAAAGATTTGGATGATGGCCATTCTCAGATTTAAGATTTGGGGTATGATCTTGTTGTTATGGAAAAAATAGTTGAGTTACTTACCAAGATTCATGATATCGTCTCTAAGGAGGATAAATTTTGGAAGCAGAGGTCTAGAGATTTATGGCTCAAACCTAGTGACAAAAACATGAAGTTTTTTCATATGACTACCCTCAAACATAGGGCTTCGAACAGAATAAATTAATTTTGGTGGATCATTGTTGGATTGATAAGTGGGAGGAGTTGTACTAGGAAGCCATTAGATATTTTTCCACTCTTCTTTTAGATGATGGCCCTCTTGATGTTAATGCTCAAGATGAGATCCTATGGGAGTTTAGCAGTACCATCTCTTAGGACATGAACAAGGAGATAACTAGAATCTCATCTCATGATGAGGTTAGAGTTGTGGTCTTCTCCTTTGAAGGTGATAAATTTTCTGGCCCTAATGGCTTCCCTATGTTATTTTTTCAAACCTATTGGCTCATTATTGGTTCATATGTTGTAGGTTGCTAGAGAGTTCTTTGGTTCTAAATCGCTTCTTAAGGAACTAAATGCCACCCTTTTTGTCCTAATCCATAAGAAACCTGATGCCAATTCCTTTTAGGACTTTAGACCCATTAGTTTATGTAACTTGATATATAAAATCTTTACCAAGATCATTGTGTTTAGGCTTAAAAATCTTCTGCCCTCTTTGATTTTGAAGCATAAGAATGGTTTTGTTCTTGGTAGACAGATTTTGGATTTTATTATTGTTGTTCATGAGAATATCCATTCTTTGTCTATCAGTAAGAAGTTGGGTTTATTGTTGAAGTTGGATCTCCTCCAGGCTTATGATTGGGTCAAATGGAATTTTTTATTTAAAGTGTTTCAATCCTTTGGTTTAGGTAACCATTTCAACCAACTTGTCTATCACTATTTAAAACTCCCAAATTTTTGGTTCTGGTCAATGGTTCGGTGTTCGGTTTCTTCTTGGCATCAAGGGGTATTAGACAGGGGGACCCTCTCTCCCCATTTCTCTTTATTCTGATGAGTTAAGATTTCAGAAAAATTATCCAAAGAGATATTAGGAAGAGCAATCTGATGGGTTTACGACCTTCTTCCCAAGGTACTATTTGCTCCCACCAGCAATTTGTTGAGCATACATTATTGATGGGGGAAGGTTCGATTAAAGAAGAAAATAATACTAAAGCTATCCTGGATACCTATGAGAATGGATCGGGGCAAAAATCCAGTCTATCTAAAAGCTCCATTTTCTTCATGAATAATCCTAAGCATAGAAAAATGAAGATTGCCAATATTTTGGGCTGCAAGATGGGTGCTCTCCCTAATTCATATTTGGGTTTGGCCTTGTGTGTGGGACCTACCCTGAAATCCTTCTGGTCTAGTCCAATTGATAGATTTCAAACGAAGCTGGCGGGGTGGAAAGGTGCTTTGTTAAGCCAAGCGGGTAAACTTTAGTTAATTAAGGCATCACTTCAGAACCTTCTCATCTATGCTATGAGTCTCTATAAAATCCTGACCAAATTTGTTGATAAATGGAAAGAATATAGAAGCACTTCCTATGGTTAGTACTGAATCCAAGAGTAGGCTTCATTTGGTTGCCTGGGATCAGGTTTGTTTGCCCAGAAATAGGAGAGGCCTGGATATTAGACATTTGAGAGACTTTAACAGAAATTTAATGGCTAAGTAGCTATGGAGATGTTTAAAGGAGAATAATGAATGGATTGATATTTTCAAGGAAAAATACCAAATTCATGGTTTCCAAAGAATGCTAGAAAATTATAATCTCCTGACTTCAACCTCTGATCTTTGGAACAACTTCTTCAGCTCCACTCCTATTATCTCTCAGGGAAGTCGATGAGATCTAGGAAATGGTAGAAATATAAGGTTTTGGGATGATTGGTGGAAAGGAGAGCGATCGCTGTCTAATTCGATGTGGGCTTCACAATTCAAAGAGAAATGCATTAATCTGATTGGAACTTGGGTTGTGGATTATATCAGTAATGAAGTTTGGGTGGACATGAGAAGCCTCGATGCTTCTCTGTCTCCTTTGCATTCTTGGTTGAACCTGATCACTATTCCACCATCTCTGGTGGAAGATGTGGTCATTTGGAATGGTTATACCTCTAGGCATTTTTTGGTGGCAGATTCTTTCATAATCATCACCAAGCCTTTTTCTCCTCCCCCCTTTTGGGCTGGAGTTTGGAATAAACTCTTAATTCCTAAAGTTAATATCTTCTTCTAGTTATTCATGCAAAACAAGATCTCTACCATTAATAATCTTTGTAAACGTGGGATTGCCATCACTAATAGATGTTTTTTATGTAAAGAAGAAAATGAAAATGTAGATCACCTTCTCTTACATTACTCCTATGCTAGGAACATTTGGGCCTTCTTTCTCAACCTGTGGAATATTAATTGGGTCCCCCCTGATTCTAGACAGAACTTCTAAGACCAATGGAAGTGCCCATATGGAAACCATACAATTGGTATTTTATGGAACTTATCCCTGCCTCACATTGCATGGGGTTTGTTGAAGGAAAGAAATAATAGGGTTTTCAGAGATATGGAGTCCAATGCTCTTATTGTGGCTATCAAAATAAGGAATTCTATTAAGGAAAAATTTCTTAATTACTGTCCTAGTAGGAAAAAAGATCCTCCATTTGAGTCTAGCCAGGAGGAATGGGATACTATCAAGTGGTGGTAAATATTCTAGAGTGTTTCTATCTATATCTATAAAATTAAACATTCCAAAGAGAATGTTTCTTGGAATCTACCCCTTCTAGTGTGGATAAAAATTAACATCGACGAGGCAGCCAAAGGAAATCCTGGGCTGACTGGTTGTGGGGTAATGGCAAGGAACCATTTATGTTTGTTGGTCTATGTAGTGGTACTTCCTTTGGGCACCTAGACTAACCATTTTGTGGAGGCCAGTGCCACCTACATAGGACTACACATGGTGAGCAAAGAGGGGTTCAGTTGGGTCTGACTAGAAAGTGTCTTGCTTAACATTGTCAAATGCATTAAGGGATATATGGTACCTAGCTAGACTATTTCAAACTTAATTGAGGATTTCCTTGAAATGATTGTTAGCCTGGAGGATTTCAAGATCTCATACATTTTTTGGGAAGGAAACAAACTAGTGGATAATCTGGCTAACTTGGAGGTTGATAACATGGTGGTTAAATGGTGGAGAGGAAGGGAAACTTTCTCGAAAACTCTGTGCGACTTGGCAAGAAATGATGTCGAGATCTTCAACCTTTCTAATAAATTTAATGATCAAAGATTATGATGGGATTGGAGTCGTTGGTGGGGTATTTCGAATTATTACAACTTTGAGAAGTTCTAGAACTTTCAGTCTGCCCTATTTTTGGTTTTATTTCCTCATGGTTTTTTAGTAGTATTGTTGCTCGAACTACAAAATGGGAGGTGATAAGAATAGGTTTGAACCCATGACCTATGATAAGTGGTAGAAGATTAAGGAGGTTTTGGAGGAAATTTCTGATGATGGGATGGTGTCATTTTTGGAGAGACTACATCGTCATTCTACCATTGTTATGGAAAGATTTGTCAAAGGTTGGAATAAGGGTGTGCTAACTACCTTCGGTGCAGAGTTTCAAGTTGATGAGACCCTGGTTGCCACTGTTTCTAGTCTAGATATGAAAGGCAAGAAATTCTATAGAGATAGGAAGTCAAGTGAGGAGTCTATCACTGCCTTTTATGATAAGAAAAAGGAACAATAGAGGGTTATGAAAATGGTGGATGGTGGCTATAACAGGAAAGAGTTGATTTCCCTCTGGGCTGATATGGTGGAATTCATCAGGAGGTACAACACCCTAGACCGTAGATAAGATATGATTTTATCGCATCATTTTACTATCTTAAATCATTTTAGGCATGGTAGAATTATTTCCATCCCCTTCTACTTGGTTTCATCTTTGGAGAATAGTTTAGTTAAAAAATTTGAAAACTAGGATAACTCTTTGATTCATGAAGGGCTTATCTTGTTGATTATGAAATAGGCCCAAGCTCATAAAGTGAAATCCTCCCTCAAGGACAAAATCCACATTTCCTCCTCTAACCCTGATGTGTAGTTTGTTTCTTACATGGAGATGAATGAGGATGACAATGGTACTACCATGGATTGGTATGACATCAAGGATATAGAGGACCCTGAGTATAGACCAAAGAAAGAAGGGGACCTTATGGTAATTCAGAGAACTGATAGTAGCAGGAAAATCAATTCTCCAAGGTGGGTGACAAGTAAGTTCAAATCTAGAAATAGGAAAATGCAAGACCTAAAGCCCCCCACCAAAAAGAAAACAAAATTAACCAAATCTAGTGGGTCCAAAGTCTTGGACCACGAGATTAGGCTGGACATCCCCATCCATGTGGAAAAGGAGAAACAGGGGTTTGTTAATAAGGAAAATAAAGTCGAGAAAAAGGAGGAGAAGTTGTTGGGAAACTTGTGTCTGGAGGTCACTATAAGTCAGGAGAACTGTTGGAAGTGGGTGGATATGAAAATTGGATCCCTGAAAGATGGGATTAAGGGAATTATTGAAACTTTCATGGATTCCCCTGGGCCTAGTAAAATTGAGAAGATCATGAGCATGATCTAGAAGATATCTCAAGATGTTGAAACTATGAAGGTCTTCTATGAGCACATAATTGAGAAGTTGGAAGAGTATGTGAGTGATATCAAGGAAATCTTGAACAATTTGGTGGAAATCAGTAGGGAGGTGATAAACAATAGTGTTCATGGTTTAGAGAAAATTAATTCCATGATGGTTGATTATGAAACTAGATCCATCACCACTGATCCTCCCTTGGGGGAAAAGTAGAAAAACAATGCCTTGGAGGGTGGATAGAGTGTTGCTAGTGGGAAGACTAGTTCGGGTCCTTGCACTTAAACGAGGAGCCAGAGTGAGGACTAGGAAACCTCCAAATTCATCATGGAGGACTTGGAGAAAATTAACAAGAAGATTATTTAAAAAAATAATGAGTTGGTGCACTCTCTTAGTTGAGTGCTTTGCCCTATTTTTTGGTATTTGGTCTATGTGGGGTTTGTCCCCTATTTTTCTTAGGTGTTTTTATCTAGTTGGTTGTTGGCCTTGGTCTGTAAAAATTTGGGTTTCATGCCCTTGTAAATCCTATTTATCTTTATCAAAAACAAAAGATTACGAAAAGTTGTGGAGAGTATTAATGTTAGGATGGATGAGCAGTACAAAGGTCAAACCAGAACTTATTAGAGGGAACCAGAAGTGGAAATGGTCATAGATGAACTAGTAGCACTTGTACCAGAATAAAATGTTGAAGCAATTACCCTGATAGTATCATAAAATTCAACAGTAACAAAAGATCAGAGTAGGGAAATAGAAAGTTGGAAAAATCTTAGGCATGTAATGTTGAATCATTCAGAAGATTAGATAGTTGGACAAAGAGAAGGTTCACAGATGATGAGGTATCCTTAATTTTTCTTAAATTAAACTGGCATCAGTAGATGAAGCATGTAAAGATGAATATTGGATGAAAGCTATGGAAGAGGAATTGAATCAGATAGAAAAGAACAACACATGGGTTTTTAGGAATATATTGAATAAAGATGGACAAGTTGTGAGGAACAAGGCTCAATTGGTTTGCAAAGGATATTTTCAAAAGGAAGAAATTGATTATGATGAATCCTTGCTCTGGTAGCTAGGATTTTCAGGTATGGTTGATGGTTTATGACAACTTCACACTATGTGCATATATAGATGCAGATTGGGTTGGAGATATAGGTAAGCAAAAAGATACATTTGGGGAAGCTTTCTTTCTTGGAAAGAAACTTGTTTCATGGATCATAAAGAAAATATCATGCACTTATTTATCTACTGCTAAAGCTGAGTATGTTGTTGCTGCTACTAACTGTACATAATTTTGAAGGATATAAGGTAGTTATTCACTATGATAACTCTACTGGTATTGGCATATCAAATAATCTGGTATTTCATCCTAAGACAAAGCACATATGAATCAAGTATAAATTTTTTGAAGGAGAAGGTGGAAGCAAATGAAGTCGGATTGGTTTATATAAACACTAAAGAGTAGATTGCAGACATATTCACTAGACTTTTTCCCAAGGAATCATTTGAGTATTTTAGAAATGGATTGGGGGTTTCTACCCCTCTGGTAAAGACTTGACTCATACTGATTGGCATCAGTCCAATATGCATTTATCAAAGTTATTATTCATTATGGATTGATATGATGGTACTACTACTTAGGGGGAGTAGTCAGTTCTATGGTTCAGAGGTTTTATGTTTTTTCTTTGATGTTTATGCTAGATTTCAGGCATTAATGTCCAAGGGGGAGAGATATACATGTGAAAAATAGATTTTAACAAAGATATCAGTCAAATGGGGAGGAGAAGAATATCAAATTAGTTGTATCCCATTGGGGGAGTTTGGTTCAGGTCTATGGATGGTTAATTGGTACAGAGATAATTGATTCAAAACTTCATTGATATATCATTTGTGGGAGATTATTGGATGTCTTCCATTGGGGGAGACTTGTTTGGCATTTCTTGGCACTTGGATGTTTTCTGCATATCGTGTTGCCATCAATGCCAAAGGGGGAGATTGTTGGCAACTTGGAGGAATTGATTATCTATTGCATTGATGTTTGTCATTGATGTCAACACTAGATTGTTTGTCTATCTACAAGGTTTCGGTAGAGTGCTTGGATTAAGATGTTGATCTGTAGACTATCTTTGATATTCTCCGGTATGTGCAGATTGGTGGAATTTGTTTGGTTCAGTCATTCATGTGCTTGTCACATTCAGTTGGTTCAGGATTTGGTGATCCAGGAGCTATCATTTATTCTAGTAAGCCTTTTGGTTACCGATAAGGTTTTTAACAATAGAGCTTTGTTGAAGATCTTTTGATGGAATTGATAAATGATGTTGGTGTGGCTTCTAGAAGGTTCTTTGGATGCTGATGGTTATCATGTTTGTGTTCTAATTGATCGGTGGTATTTCATTTGGCTTATGGCGACCTATTTTAGGTCTCATCTTATTCTGCTCTAAGGTTATGGACTAGTTTATGTAACATGTTGGTGGATGCTCCTAATTCTTTATCGATTGGATTTATTAATTCGTTAATATTGTATCTATCTTAGGCTGACTTGGTTTATCATTGGTTTGTGGGTTTATGTAATGCATTTATTGTATTATGTTTTAGATGATCAACCTAATTGTTTAAGTCCCAGGTTAGTATAAATATGATGTAAGATCTATTTGTAGATCGTAGCATGGGATTATGGTTATGGGATTTTCTATGTGCGAATAAAGTTGTAATCATATGTACAGAATTTGGTTGATCATAGGTGGTCGAATTGTGTTTTTGTAAGAAGTTTAAGACCTTCGACATTGAGCTTAACTAGAATTGTATTCACGCATAGGAGATGTTATTCTGGCAGTTCAATCTTCATTATGGATTGTAGTTCGATGTTTTATGTAGTCAGTGAGGCTCCTTTTGTGATGAGCAGTGTAATCTAGGTTGTTGGCCTTCCTGCATCTGCAGGGCCCTTATTGTAATATTTATTCATATGATCAGTGGATACATATTGTGGGTCTCCAATCCCACCGTGGTTTTTCCTCATTGAGGTTTTCTACATATAAATTTGTGGCGTTATGGTGTTCATCTTTGTTGTTTCATTATTACTTATTGTTATCTTCTTTTATGTATACCGATTGCTGAGCTGTTGTGCTAATAACGTTAAATTTATTCATTCCGGCAGAACACTGATTCACCCCCCCGCCCTCCCTTTTAAGGTTTTTTGGATCCCAATAGCTACAATTATGCTATTCTATTCAAAAAGGTGTAAAGGAACAATCATTTATATTTAAAAGCAATTTTTTATTTTCTAAAAAATTTCAATGTTCCATTAAATTTTGATGGCTAGAATTTTGAATTCAATCAAGATTCATACCTTTTGAGGGTTTAAATTAATGGCTAGGGTTTTCACATTTATTATTTAGATTCTTAGATCTAAATAACTTTCAATTCTTCATTAGATGGTATCTTTTTCTTATTCTACATTCCTTTAAGTTTGTCAATTTGATTGTATCAATTTTGAGAGGTGGATACAATAATTCCTTAGATTCTAATATTTTGTGTATTTATCTATTTCTTGTATGTTTCATTATAGTCATTAACTTGTTGTGAGTTATCACTTTTTCTATTCAAAACTATTTGCCATAAGATAATGATTAGTTCTTTTTGTTATTATGTTTTTCCTTCCATAGGACTATAAATGATTATTTTGACATGCTACACTTGAAACATTAGATTCTCTCAAAAATGGATTCTTAAAAAAAACCTATACATTAAAGTTGTTGTGTTTCTTGCTACATAAGGACCTAGAGTTAACTCTATATCTATTCTTGAATTGAATAGAGGGATGCACTTTTGTGCAATTCTTTATAATCAAGAAGTCTAGGTTATGACTTTTGGTGTAAGTAGGGAGAAATTTTATGCTCAGAAACTTGTTTTGGTTGCATAGTCACAAATATTTAGAGAATTATTATTTGATTCTATAAAGGAGGATAAAAATGAGGTTGTTATTGAGTAAATAGATCCAAAAGTGTTCAAGATAATTAATTCTTTTTAAATATATAATTTTAATGAACGTTTATAAATATTAAGTGATATTATTTCTTAATGGCTAATATTGGAATGTGTAAAAATTAAAAATAGTAATCTATACAGGTTGAGTGTTTTAGACTTGTGGTTTTTGGTACAATCTATGTACCTTGTATCGAGGTTTGTACTGTATATAGAAATTATCTACATTTTTCATAATATAATGGTAGTTGTATGTAAACATAATAAGAGTATTCCATAATGAAACATGTTTTCATTGTTACTGATTAATATATCATTTAATTTAATTTTTAAATTAGCTAACATTCATTATATTTGTACTTGTGACCATTTACAAAGTATACCACATTTTTTTTATAGAGACACTCTTCCTAATGAAGATTTAATATAACAAATTCATTATCATTACCTTAAAAAATAGATATATTAGTAGAATGTTTACATGCTATAACACATACATACAATTTAAAAAGACTATGACATTTTTTGTTGGACATAATGTTCTCATTCATGTCAAAAATAGATACATTGGTATAATGTTTATATGCTATAACGTATATGTACAGTTTAAAAATACTAAGGCTACTTTTGTTGGACATAATATTCTCATTTGTGTCAAAGGTGTTGACATTGATGTCAAAGGTGTTGATAGTATTGTCATTGATCTCAAGGTTTTAAGAGGATTTTTCAATTATTTCTTACTTCTATCATGTCATGTAAGACTATTTAACAATAGTGAATGACATAGTAAAGAATTTATAATAGATCTCTTAATGTTATTATCATGTATCGATATTAGTGTTTCTTAATTGTATATTACCCTTGCATAGTTCCATAAGTGTTTGCGACATGTTACTAGGGTTTGTTGCTCAAAGATAGTGTGTGCACCTAGTTGGAATGTCATGGATTTTGTTATTGCATTATACCACAATCATGTATTATGGCTTGCGGTTTTGAAGTATAGTAAAGTTATATATGAAGTATCGTATGCCCAAATTTCAAAGGTTGTGATCAAGTGGACAAAAAGTTATAAGTGACAGAGTGTTCACTTTGTTAGGTTATTGATTGTGTTAATGTTTCTATTAGATGAGCTAGAGAATGGTATGTGTACTAATTAGAGAAGTCTCCAAAATGAGCTGAGGAAGTTTTGGGTGATGCATAGTGTTTTTCTACTCCTTGTGTAATGGGTGGGCTTTAGGAACATACCAACTACAAGTTTGTTTTGTGAAATATACTTGCGGTTGAATTGTAGATGTTGTAAATATGTTCTAGGATAACTTGAGGTTGTAATTACTAGTGAAATGCATATTAAACTTATCTATAGTCTTTTCATGTGATAATGAGAGGTTGAAACTGATAACTGTGAAATAAGTTGTGCAAGTTGTCTACTCAATTTGTGTTGATATGTGCAAACTAAAATGTACATCTCATGCACATTGTGAGGGTTCTTAGAAGCATATCAAATTAGAGTTATCTTGAAGGATAATCTTTGAAAGTACACATGAAATAATTTTCATAAATTAGGTTGTAATTTATGTTGGTTCCTCATTATCTAAGTTGGTGCTCACTTCTTGAGTTTAGGGATCAATGTCTCCTAAAGGTCAGTGCCTACAAATATAATTGGGGATTAGTGTCTACGTTTGAGATTGTAATTCCTATAGGTCGGTGCCCACATAATATTATAAGTTCTTTATTATCTTTGGTAGGTTGGATTTGGGTAGTAAATCCAAGAAACTATTCTTATTGTATTTTTCTCCTTTTGGGTCTACATGTATATCTAGTGTTCCCATGTGTTAATGTGTGATTGTGTTTTTCATTTACTTAGTTTCTTTAATGTTAAAATAAGATCTATTAATGATCCTAATCAAAAATTGGAAGTAAAGTTGATATTTTGCATATACTAATTTGGCCCCACTCTCAATACGTCTTTGTGACTATCAACTATGTGAATCAAAATTATGTAAAGACATATATGTGGATATTGTTGCCTCTAGTCTTGCTTTTGTAGATAGTTACAATGTTAATAAATTGAAAGATGCATGCCTCAAATTTGGTACAAAAAATATTGTGGGTTTGGATTTCTTCCTTCATATTGATTGTAATTTGTAATACATGCTTGTGATTTTAAAGAAAAAATCACTAAAAAATTCATTTCATATTTTTTTCCAAACATTCATTATTATCCATCCTTTATACAAACATTTATGTTAACTTCATCAAATAAATTTTATATTGACTTACGAATTTTCTCAATTAATATCACTTTGATCATAAGTTAGATGAAATGGTAACTTTGTATCTACAAATAAAAACAATCAAACCTTTTGAATCCATTTCCTAAGTTGATTGGAATGCTAACTAGTAACAAATTAAAATAAACTTTTTGAATTCATAGTTTTAACTAATTTTATTACCCGTAAGAACTTAAAAAAAACATTTGAACTCCGAGCCCTGTGTTTCGTAAAAGGAAACATCTGAAGCTCTTATGAAAGTGGTTTTCTAAAAGGCAATATTACTCTGTTTTGTTGGCATATCTAGAGTAACGAGCTGAAACTGTCTAATAAGTTAAATATCAATACATCATTAGACACGAGCAATACTTTTTTAAAACAAACAGCGTCTGATTCATACAAGCAATTATTCCTTGCTTCTTACTAATTACACTTGATAATTACACATGGAAGCAATACTTTGCGAAATAAATAGCGTCTGATTCATACAAGCAATTATTTCATGCTTCATAGTTAAGGAAAACTGTGGGTTAAACATGACAATTATCACGGATTTGCACAATTTCTACATACTTACCATAAAGATGGTTCTTCATCACTTCATCTTCCCAGTTAATTTCATTCCACCATTCCTTATATCCTCTGATCTGTTCGAGAGACTTGAGATTATCAAGTCCGCATGGAAATACTTTAAACTTCATGCAATGGAATATAGCCAAAGTCTGCAACATGGGCAAAGCCCCCTCTTCCACAGAAGTAGACAGACTCTCCAGAGAAGGTAACATCCACAGTTTGAGCTTGCGCAGCCTTGGAAATTAGACTTTCCTCCCAAATTCTTCTCCCAGCTCTGTGAGTAGAAGGCATTCCTCAATCTCCATTTCCTTCAAATTGGATAATCTGCCCAACCCTAATCCGGAAAGAGTGAGCAGTAAATTAGAAGATTTCAACTTTATGTAGTTGAGATTTTGTAATTCTGAGAGTAAATCAGGGGTTCCCTCAAGGTGACAGTCATACAGGTGGAGCTTCTCCAGGTTGTGCATGGCCCGCATGTCAGTGGGCAGATGTGTTTGACGGACTTGGGGCATCCAAAGTAGCCAAAGTTCTTGAAGCTCCACTAGATTCCCCACTGTCCGTTCCTCAATTGGCGATTTTAGGGTTAGACGGAGACGCTTGAGACGATGGAGTTTGCATATATCTTGCAAAGAAGCCTTCTTTATTTCTTCACCTGTTTCCAATTCCCGCGAAAATGCAAACAGGGTCTTCCACATGTCGAGCTCTTCCAAACTAGTTAGCTGTGATATGTCGGGCGAAACGAACTCCAAATCATAACAGTGGGCTAACTTGAGAATTTGGAGACTTTTCATCTCCTTTATCATGGATTGAATAGTGATGAGAAGGGAGAAAGAAAGATCTAAAAACTGCACTCTATTCAACTCAAATGTTTGATCATGGAGTACCCTAATCTGGGTATTGGAAAGCTGGAGATATCGGAGATTATTCAAAAGGTAGATGGACTTTGGCAAGAATTTGATGGGCGTGTTGCTGAGATCAAGCACCATTAACATATCCAGCTTATCCAGGAAGCCCTCCGGAACCTCTTCAATTGTATTCGAGTTCAGCAACAGAGTCACTAGCTTCCTGCAAACAAATTTGTCTGGCAGAAAACTGATACGTTTATGGATCAATGATATCCTCACCCATTGTGGATTTGCAAATAAAGAGTACCGAAACTCTGTTAAACTCTGACCTGCACGGAACAAGCTTTTCTGGTCGATCTCAGCGATGTGTACCGCCATATCTCTGAGCAAATCATGGATTTTCACTTTCCAAATATCATGACCGTTTTCCTCTTTAACCTCAATGTCGACCAAACATCGGTCCGCCAAGATCTTGAGAAAAACGTAGCGCCCTTCAAATCTGCTTTTACTAGACCCTCTGCCAACCACAACTGTATCAATTGATCCGCGTCGATTTCTTCGTGTTCTCTATAAGCTGCCAAGTATAGGAAACAAAGCCTGAGCTCATCTGTTTCCAGAGCATCGTAGCTGTGCTTCAGTGGCTTGAACAATTCGCTCAGAATCTCTCCGTGAATGCGATGAAACTGGGGATCAATCTCCTTTAGCTCCTTCAGAATGTTTTCCCATGCCGACGGGGCAGTGCTGTGAAGCGGCGGCGTTGTCCGAGCAAGGGTTTTAATGGCCAGGGGATGCCCTTTACACTCCTTTGCAACTGATCTGGCCATTTGTTCTATCTCGCTATCCATATTCTGATCCTCGCCAGCTACGAAGGCTCCTCTGCAGAAAAGATCCCAACCTTCTTCCTCCGTCAGATGCTTCATTGCGATCATCTTGTCTGCTCTCATGCTACTGCACACCTCTTTATCCCTGGAGGTAAGTACGACCTTTTTTGTATTCTCAGAAACAGAAATCCCCAAATTAGAAACATCTATGCTTCTCCGCACATCGTCCAAAATGAGCAGCAGTCGCCTCTCCTTGAAAACCGAAAGCAAGACTCCTGCAGCTTCGTCAATGCTCAAATTGGATCGCCAAGGCAACTCAATTGTCTCAAAAATACGCCTCTGGAGCGCGGAGATATCGGATTCTCCAGACACGGTAACCCAAATCACAAGCTTAAAGAAATTGATTACCTTTACATTGTTGTTGATTTGTTTGAGCAAGGAAGTCTTTCCCAAGCCGGGCATTCCATAGACGCCAACCACACGAACAGAGTCATCTTCCAGCACCCACGTCTCCAGCTCCGACAGCTTCTCCTGAACAAACGCGCCAACCAGCTCCTTCCCCATGGGCGGCATCAGCCTCTCCGGAGGCTCTTCCAGGTCTCCATTCTTAGGAAAATCTGAATCTTTCATCTTCAGAAGCTCATCTATTTCCGCTAGAGCATTACGGATCTTTCGACTGGATCTTTTGACAAGGAAACAGTGAGGGCAGCAACAACACAAGCGACGGTGCTTGTTTTCAACGTACTGGAGAAACACCTCTTCAGCAGATTGGACGATTTGCTCTTGTGTGCTCACCCAGAGACTCACCACTGCCAAAGGCTGTCGACCTTTCCAACTTAGCCGACTGTTAATATGATCGACTATACCCTTCACATGGTCTATCTCCACGCGGAGGTGCTGGGCATCGTTGGGCACACTAGTTAAATGCTTAATCTCTTTCGCAATTGCCTGCAAGCGATTGCTTATAATCTCTTTCACTTTTCCACTAATGGAATCCATTTGTCAAAAAACAAACAGGCTCTTAATGCAAAAGGAAATTAAGAGAACTGATCGAAGCACTGTTATATAAGTGTAGATTACAACCAAACATATCCTGCTGTGCCTGTCTGAAGATCAACCATGGATCTTTTTTCCTTGAACGTATTTTCTACAGAACCTGACATTCCCTACTTTCTTGCTTTATGCCATCTCTACTACGGACGATTTCCCCTTCTATCCTTTTGCAGTCTCGCAACATTCGATGGTCGGCCCACATTTCGGTTTAAATAATCTCTCTTTTATAGAATGCGTATAGAGATAATAGAAGCATATTTGCAATATTATTTTTATAATTTCAGTCTTGCATTTATCATCATCGCACTTTTTTAAAGATGAATTTCACTAGACGGTTGGTTTAAGAATAGCCAAGAAAGAGGTTATTTTATGTTACTAGATTTCTTCGATCTTAATTTGGGTTTCCTTGTTTTGGAAGTGATCATAAAAAGTAAGTTATTATTCATATATTGTATTGACAAACAACAATTCTATTATTGCAGTTGCATGTTCTTGATCAAGAATAAAGTTACTGTTTATATTTTTTAACTTAGAAAATGTTGTTAGCTTAGAGAATGTTTATTGTTTATAAACTAGAAGGTTTTAAAGATGGGGAAGTAGAGTAGCGGAGGAGGAGGTGTTAGCGATTCAATTTATCGGGAAGGAGAAAGTGTCGATGGTGACTTAAATGAGGGTGGATCTGCCTTGTACTATGTTTCCTTGGGCAAGACATGTGTGTTTGTGGTCTTCTTTGAGCGGAAGGCTCTCTCGTGGTACCCCTATTTGTGGGGTTTGTGTTTGGGACAGTTTTCTCTTGTGGTTGGTCAAGTCTGAGATAGCTTCCATTCAGATATGCAAAGGATTCTCGTGGGTTTTTCGTTCAACACAAAAGTGACTATTCATGCTTGATCGGATGGGGGCTATTTCTCCTTCTACTCTTCAATTATAAAAGGATTCTCATGGGTTTTTCGTTCAACACAGAAGTGACTATTCATGCTTGGTTGGATGGGGACTATTTCTCCTTCTAGCTAGTGGGTTGTTTATGTAGGCTTTCTTTGGGGAGACCTCATAATCTAATTGATAGGGGTGTTGGAGGCCTTCTTCAGGATGTCCTATTGGGGTCATAGAATGGCGGTTCTATTTCATGCTATTGATTGGGTGTATGTTGGTCAATATGGGCCCTGGCTTTAGTGTATGTGGGCTATGGGTGTGGCTTCCATTGTATATTTTGTCAAGGTTATGCTTGCCACTTCTACAACCTTTGTTTGTTGGTGTTTTCTGCACAAGGTCTGTAATTTATCAATTGTTTATCAATAGGTGTGGACAATCGTTGTTAGAGATTCTAATTTAGTGGAGGTCCTTGAGGTGGTTGCCCCTTGTGGGATGTGTTTCTTTTCCTAGTGTTTGTTGATTGCTTGTGGATTTGAGGCCTTTGTTTCATATTGTTTCTCGCTCATTTTTGGGATCCTCATTCTATGCCTCCTATATTCTGTTTAAGTGGACTATGGACTGTTTCGGTGATAGTTTCTATTGTGAAGGTGTTTGACACCCCTTCTACTAGCATGTGGTGGACCACTCAAAATAGTGCCCCTATTCTACTATATGCCTCCAACGTTGGTTGTCTTTGGTCAAAGATGGTGAGTATTCGGGATCCCTTTTCTAGAGGGGCTCTTCAGGTGAGTTTCCCTCTTTTTGTTTTGATGGATTTGGGATGAAATATTCTCCACCTTTGGTGGGATTTGATGTGGGGGTTGGTTTAGGTCCTTGGGGTTTTGGGTATGTGCAATTCTTAGGGGATAATGATCTTCCTTTTGAAGTGGGTTTGGTGTTGTCATTTGTGGGAGGGTAGTGGATGGATGCTGAGGGCTAGCTATCTGAGGAGCATTTAACAAGAGAGAGTTGTGCTCTTTTCTTACCCATTCCTTTGGCAGTGTCAGACCTCCTTTGGAGGATATTGTTTTCTTCTTGGGCTTGTGCTTCTTTCCCTGCACCCCCTCATCCTCCTATGGTTCATGTGGTGAGTTAGTCAAGTGGTCCATTTGTGGGTTCTTACAGCTCCTTTTGGGTTTCTTCCTTGTCTAAGAAATTATTGGCACAAGGTGGTCCTCTAGGTAAAAGGTTGTGGAAAGCCTTTCAAATTCATTGTTTTTTTCTACTCATTTGATTTTTTTAGATCTAGTGCAAGGGGTATTTGTATGACGATGGTTTGAGGTGCTATTCTAAACCCCTTTGTTATGATTAGGTGATTTTGTGTTGTAGGGAACTTTGTTCCTGCTAGTTTGGTGTTCTGATCAAAAGCATTTGTCAAGAAAAGGTTTGCCTTTTTTGGTTTTTGTGTCTTAGTGGTCTCATTACTAGTGAGTTCCCCTTTTTGTGTCCTTACATGGTGGTTATGTAATGGCTCTGACCAATCCTTGTTTTATCTAATCAAAACTTAGAAAATATTGTACCAGTAAATATTTTTTATTAAATAATTAATATCAATTTATTTTTATTAAATGTTAAATGAAGGTTTAATTTAAAGTTAAAAGTGATAAATATTTATCTTATTTTTGTTAGTCAAAATCTACATTTGATTAATAAATTTGGTATTGTTTAGAGTAGTCATTTAGAAATATGATAAAGACCTTTAAACATTGTGAGGTCCACCATAGCATGCCAAGATTATAGTTCCTATTGGATGGATAATTATTGATTCACTAGGTCTTAAGTTTCTTATTGGATGAATAATATCTCAATTCTAGGGTATTAAAATTAAATGTTCAATCAAATGCTTTGATTATCCATGGTGAGATTATTTTTCGTTTCGAGCAATACCTGTAAAGTTTTTACTTATTGAATGACTTTAAACAACTAATGTATTTTAAATATATTAATGCAAATAATATAATTATTAAATTCTATGTTAAGGTCTCATTAAGTTTCTAGATGAAATTGATCAAATCATGTGCATGATTATATGTGTTTAAAGTTTGTTTCTCTAAATGTTATCGATACATGGATATATTAATGCATAAAATAAAGTGTGTAGGTTGGTTCCATGCCCAATGGAATGAAGGTCTTTGGGTAACCCTATTGTGAAAATGTTTGAATTGTTAGAGTTCATGTTGTGAAAATAACAAGTTCCATTAAAGAATCCTAAATTGAGGGTGGCTTGTAAGAAAGCCAACAATTGAGAGGTGAGCTTCCTATTGGCTTGGAAGAAGTTTGTGTTCTTATGTAGGTCAAAAAAGAATGAAACCTTATGTCCTTGGAAAGATCTCATCTAGCCCTTGTTTGAATTTATTTTGTTGTTCTAAGGTGTGACTTATGAGTTTTACCACAACCATTAACCCTTTATTCTCTCACCAACAAAAATTATATTGATACCATGATAGTACTATAGCCTACAATGTACAAGTTCCTCTATGTCATTGGTTTCCATTCTACAAAACTATCATAGCTAGGAATGAGAAGAATTTGAAATACTAGAACCACCCCTATTTGTCCTAACAAAGAAGAGGAAAAAATAAAAGTTAAAGAAGAGTGAAGTTGTGAATGAAAGAGAAAGGGAGAGGAGGAAGCATTAAGGTTTTACGCAAAATGCCTTGACTTCAAGATTGGGCCATCTGTCTATCTCTTTCCACCTTGATCAAAAGAATAAAAGACACTCAATATATTTTTAATGGCTCTTTTGATATCAACAATTTCTTATTGGAATTTCCAACCTTTGAAGCCAATACCATAGCTACAAGCACTTCCACAAGAAGAGAGAAATAATGTTCACTAGAAAATGAATTGTATTGAGAAGTTTTACAAATGTACAATGAGCTTGCTTATATAGGCAACTGAGATGGAGTAGGTGCAACTACTCTCAATACAATGTTAAATACATAATGCTAACTCATACCTATCTAGAAGGACACCTAAGATAACTAACATGAATAATATTAGATGATTATTTCATGTGACAAATAAAGCTATCCTACGTAAAGCTATTAGAGTAAATAGAATAAATCTAGTTTACTCTAACGCCCCCCCTTAAGAGCATCTTAGAGAGAGAAATTATTATGCATATGATTCAAGACTAATTATAATGGTGCAATATATGGGTCCCAATAACTAGGCTATGCTAGGTACCCATACCCAACTAGTGATTCAACTAATCTCTTACAAATAGAGAAAAGGAGATAACCTCATGGGAGAAAACTCCTCTCAAAAAAGGAGATATGCAAGATATATATAAGTGATAGATCATGTGATGTATGGAGGTATCACACCAATACCCCCCAAAACTATGTCCATCAGAAGAATCCAATCAATAGTCTGCTCATAAGATGCAAAGTAAGAGACTACGTAGCCCCCCAAATACATAAATTCCTACCCAAATGGTAAGTGGTTGAAGGGAACATATCATCCAATGCTTGCAAACCACTTTTCCAATGAAAATTTTTGTGGCTAATATTTGCCAATTGGCTATTTTTTGAAATTTGGGAATCTAATTTTGCTAATAATTTCAACTTTTAAGGTTACATAAATGGCCACAATTTTACAAATTTATTATTTTAATGTTATTTAAATCACCAGAGAATTTATTTTATTAGTTTTTTTAACTTAAAGATTCGCCACAATATTTGATACATGGTGGGATCAGATTCACCAACATTTTATAATTGATTGTAGAAATCCAAATTAATTTACCAATAATATATCATAATTATTAGCTACTTTAGAGTTATATCAACAATCTTTTATTTCCACCATTGATTTAAAATAAATCTAATGCATTACCTTCATTGTATTCTATGAGGTAAAATGTACCTACAAGTTGTAATGCTCGTGGGGTTTGAAATTGTTTTTGAATTGTTGACTTCAATGAAAACCAATGGTCTAAAAGCAATTTTTGGCCCCATGAGTTACAAATTGTTTGTAAATTTTATCTCACAAAATAGAAAGAGGGCTATTAGATTATTTTAAGTTAATGGTAGAAACCAAATAAAGTATAGTCTAACCCTTAAACTCATCAATGATTTCAACGTTCATGCCTTTACCTTTTTATAAAAGATTATTTTTAAATGAAAGGAAATGAAATAGTAATTAATGCATACAATGATAATTTTTCAAGATTCGCCAATATTTTTACCAGTAAAAATTGATATAAACAAATTCGTCAATAAAATTAATTTTTTTTAATAAAAAAAAAAAGATTCGCCAATAAACATTATTATTATTTTTTTTTAAATTAAATATTCGCCAAGATTTAATACAATTTTTTGAAGAGGATTTCTTAAAATTATCAGTACACTTTTCTCCCCCATTCTCCCTTAAGGAATAAACAAACCATATAGAAATGCAATTTCATGAATAAAAAAATTTGAGGGCCCAAATAGGGTACAATTTCTCAATGAGTGGCGATGAGGTGGTGGCAGCTGCACGCGCCACAAGCATATCAACAGTATAATCACACCTCTTGATGTGATAGGCCCTCACAAAATGAACATCAATGAAATGTCTCAATCAAACCAAAAAATAAAGTTTACCTGCGATAGGAAATTGAGGTTCGAACCTAAAAAAGGTTCGACAAAAGCCATGACGCCAATATGTAATGCCTCGTCCCATGTAATATCGGTGACCAAAAAAATGGAGCACCAAAGGCCGAACTTAGCAGTCAAAAAACACGAACCCACACTGCCAGAATAGATATCGCGCCCCTAATAACATGACACCAATGATATTGTCTTCCCACTATAATTGATGGTTAAAATATTTGAATCCACTAGTTTGAAGACGAAATAAAACAAACCTTCAAGCTCAATAAGAAGGAAATGATGTGATTATATTGTTCTCAGTAACTGGTAAACAAATGAAATCGCAGCCAATGAGAGAGCATTCGATGTTGGAGATAAAGATGGTCGGCTTAAGGCAGGGATGAAGCTAGCAAGATATCGACCTCCTCGGTCAAATATCGATGCCCCAATGATATCGAATCAATACTTTGGTGGTGGGAAAATATGTATTGTTGCTTATGATGGAATCAATGAAGGAAGGTGAAATATAGCTCAAATCCAAATTCCACCGCAAGCACACAATTGCAATATGTATATTGCTGCCATCATGTTGGAGTTTGCAGCCTTTGAAGTCAAGCCCACAACTGCAAGCAGTTCCCCAAGAAGAGAGAAATAATGTTCACCCAAAAATGAATTGCATTGAGAAGTTTTACAAATGTACAATGAGCTCGCTTATATAGGCAACTGAGATGGAGTAGGTACAACTTCTCTAAATACAATATTAATTGCATAATGCTAACTCATACCTATCTAGAAGGACACCTAAAATAACTAACATGAACAATATTAAATGATTGTTTTATGTGACAAATAAAGCTATCCTAAGAAAACCTAATTAGAATAAATACAATAAATCTAATTTACTCCAACATTTCTAAGATGATATTTTAGGATGTTTATTCTTAAGTGAAACAACTCTAGATAATGCATAACCATTAAAACTTATGTGACTTAAGATAAGAATTAAATTTTTACCTCCATTGCTAAATTTGTTCTTATATATATTGCTAATATTGTTGATTATTCTTTGAATTAGAAGGTCTATAACTTCACATTTGGCAAAACTTTCACTTCATAAGGATATCATAGAGTTGCACTGATATGGGGGGATAATTTTTATTCACTAAAAATGGTTAATGTTGCGACAGTTACGGAAGTGCTTCGGTTGAGTTTACCAAAATATGGATAGGGGGATTAGAACCCCTCACCTCTGCTCTCCTATTTTCACTCTCCTCCGCTAGGCTATGCAGATTCTTCAGATATATTTGGAGGCCGCTTCTATTTCAAGGCTATTGAACACCCTATAGAGAATTATGGATGGCTGGTGGTCTGAACCGATGACCCCATAGTTACTAGTGTCCACTCCCTACCGCTATACCATGCGGCTACTTCAGGATACATGTTAGATATTTTTGGTTTTGTTAAGGATAAGCCGAGAGTTTAGGGCTCAGAGCAAATCTGAACCCTCCTTCATTTGCAACTATGAACCAAATCAAACAAATCCGATTGTAATAAATTTATACCAACCCAAAACAAATTATTTTGTAAGGCTCAAAATTATAAGAGCAAATAATTTTAAGGGTTGAGTATAATTTTAAAATATTAAGTATTAAAATTGGGAGATATGAATGATTTGTAAAATCATATGGTTTTACACCATATTTGGCAAAATATGTGCATAAAAAAGGGGGGTATGTTTTGAGTTTGAGGAGGAAATTTGGTAGTGAATTGAGACTGGAGAAGTGTGAGATAAATTATTTTGGAGAGTTTGATAGTGAATGGTTCGTCTTTGTGCATTGGGAGCTTGAATTTGAGCTTGTTGTACATGGGAGAAGGACTTTTGTAATTCATTATTGTCTAAGGAGACATAAGGAGTCTTTGTAACCATTGAGGTTCTTTGTAACCATTTTCTGTAACTGAAACAAGGATCGGCCACTCCATTGGAGGGTCCCGGAGATGTAGCTAATTGGTGAACTCCATTATCAATTTATGTTTTGTCTTCTCTCTTCTTTCTCTCTTCTGTTCAATCTATTGTTGTTTGATTATTACGTTTATTTAAACAATTTGATTGTAATTTTAAGACCTTGATTTAATCGTTACAAAAGTTAACATCTCACGTGCAATAGTCATAGATCCTAACATCAAATCAAGTGGTGTCAGAGCTTGTTTGACTAGTGTTTGCAGAGGTGGATGTTAACGCGATCTAAGAGCTAGCAAGGTGAAGGGACACTTGCAGAGTATAATTTTGAGATCGGTAAACGAAGGACATTTCCACTAAAGATGTCAGAAATTGCAACTAAACAAGAATACACAGAGCTCAGTGAAAGAGACTTTTGGAAATCTTTTTTTGAAACAAAGGTTATGGTAGAAGTGCTATATACAAAGAGAGGCAATAACGGATGAAGCATGAAAAAGAAAATTCATTGAAGGACCATGAAGATTGAGAGGATAAAGAAAAGCGATCGAGAGGTGGTGATTCACCACAAAAAATTCCTCCATCTCCTTCTCCTCCTTCTTCCCCTTCTTCTTCTTCTACTTCTATTAATCCTTTCAAGAGCATATCTAAGCTTGTAATTAAATTAGATGTAGAATTTGAATTACCTAAGTACTATGGGGAGTTAGATGCTGAAAAGTTAGATGATTGGGTCCAACAAGTAGAAGTGTACTGTAGGATTCAAGGCCTAGTAGAAGATACATCTAGAATCTAGTTAGATACTCTCTGATTGGGAGGAACAACTCTCACTTGGTGGGAGAGTAGGACTCGAGTAAACATTGCTCACCATGGTAATGTCAGTATGACTTGGATGGAATTTGTTGCTGCTCTCAAGAAGCAATTCTACCCTTTAGGACATATGCAACAATTGACAATGAACTGGCAAAACTTTAGGCAAGCTAAGGGTCAGTATGTCCAAGATTACACCCCTGAGTTTAGAAAATTGGCTATTGCTTTGAATGTGCCATTGTATACTCAGGATACACTACTTATGTACATAGGTGGTTTGCATTCTTATCTAAGGCATTCTATTTTGATGTTGAATCCTAGTAATTTGGATGTAGTCAGTGTTCAAGCCACACATCTAGAGTCCAGGGGGAAGAATTTCTATAATGATGATTTTTTACAAAAGTCATCTAAGGTTGAAGAAACAAAAAGAGAAAAGAAGACAACTACTATTAAGAAAGAGTTTACATGTTCACATTGTGACAAGAAAGGTCATGATGAAGAACATTGTTGGCAGTTACATCCAGAATTGAACCCTAAGTGGGCTCAAAAATATAAAGGTAAGGAGAAGGCCGCAAATGTTGTTATGGATCTTAGTTCAAAGTTTGAAGACAAAACTAAGATAACAACAATGGGTTTGAAAGGTACAGCTCCTATTGCCAGTGTTTCCTTTGATAGTTGTGCTTCTACTTCTCATGTTAAGGATGTCCTTGAAGATAAGAAAAGAAATAAGCTTTTTCCTGTAAGGGTTGTTGCTAAACACACTAAAGTTGATGCACTCATAGATAATGGATCCCAAACTAATTTAATCTCAAAAGATGTAAGAAATTTGGGATTGAAAACTACTCCACATAAGAAACCTTATCCACTAGGTTGGGTTTGCGAAAACAACAAATTGTAAGTAACAAGGCAATGTACTTTAAGGTTCACAATCTCAAGTAAGTATGTTGATAAGGTACAGTTTGATGTGGTTCATCTAGATGTTTGCGGAATAGTGTTGGGTAGCCCTTATTTGTATGATCGGAAGGCTAATTTCTACAAGGAATTGAATCACTATCATTTGTTTAAAGATGGCATCAAGTATATTGTACACTCTCACAAGGTTAAGACTAATGAGTCTTTTGCAAACACAGGGCAGTTGAAGAGGGTGATTAATGCAAGTAAATATTTGTTTCTTATGTCTATCAGGTTAGGTGATCCTAAGCATGAACTTGAAGCAATCAAGGCCAATCAAGATCAGATGTTGTGGGATATGCCAATGGTACAATGTGAGATAACAAATGAAAGCATTCATTATCCAAGTCCTCAGCTTGTGGTTGGGAGTTTGGAGGTTCCCCTGGTAAAAAATATTCCTATTCTAAAAGACAAACATGTTGTTGATTCATTCAGTTTTGTATCTGCATTTTTATTCATCTTAATATTAATCAATAGTTATTGGTTAGTAGTTGGAGCAGTTTATGTAGATGCTTATGGAAGTGATACAATTATGCACATGTTCAACAATATTGTTGTAGTCTTGATTGTGGTGATGAGAGAGGTGTAAAAATGGATAGATGATATAGGACAAGTGGGGAGACAATGCCCTCACTTAATTTATGAATAAATATAACTTTTGGAGGTCTAAAAGTTCTCCAATGGGGAGGATTGATCTAGGTGGATAATTTTTATTCACAAAAAATGGTTAATGTTGTGACAGTTTTGGAAGTGAATCGGTTGAGTTTACCAAAATATGGATAGGGGGATTAGAACCCCTCACCTCTACTCTCCTATTTTCATTCTCCTCCACTAGGCTATGGGGATTCTTTGGATATATTTGGAGTCCGCTTCTATTTCAAGGCTATTGAACACCCTATAGAGAATTATGGAGGGTTGATGGTTTGAACTGGTGACCCCATAGTTACTTGCGTCCACTCCCTACCGCTATACCATGTGGCTACTTCGGGATACATGTTGGATATTTTTGGTTTTATTAAGGATACGACTGAGAGTTTAGGGCTCAGAGAAAATCCGAACCCTCCTTCATTTCCAACTATGAACTAAATCAAACAAACCCGATTGTAATAAATTTATACCAACCCAAACTAAATTATTTTTTAAGGCTCAAAATTATAAGAGCCAATAATTTTAAGGGTTGAGTATAATTTTGAAAGATTGTGTTAAAATTGGGAGATATGAGTGATTTGTAAAATCATATGGTTTTACACCATATTTGGCAAAATATGTGTATAAAAAGGGTGGGTATGTTGTGAGTTTGAGGAGGAAATTTGGTAGTGAATTAAGACTAGAGAAGTGTGAGAGAAATTATTTTGGAGAGTTTGATAGTGAATGGTTTGTCTTTGTGCATTGGCAGCTTGAATTTGAGCTTGTTGTACATGGGAGGACTTTTGTAATTCATTATTGTCCGAGGAGACATAAGAAGTCTTTGTAACCATTGAGGTCCTTTGTAACCATTTTCTGGAATTGAAACAAGGATCGGCCACTCCATTGGAGGAACTTGGAGATGTAGCCAATTGGCAAACTCCGTTATCAACTTGTGTTTTGTCTTCTCTCTTCTTTCTCTCTTTTGTTCAACCTGTTGTTATTTCATTATTATTTTTATTTAAACCATTTGATTGTAATTTTAAGACCTCCATTTAATCATTGCAAAAGTTAACATCTCACGTGCAATAATCATAGATCCTAACATCAGATCATGCAGTCTTTAATTCATTGATATCACAAATGAGGAAAGTAATTGCTTATGTGTGAAATTATCAAATTAAATTGATAAAGGGTTGCCTTAAAATTATCATTTTTTTTTGCATTGGGGATTGATTTAAAAATTCTAAGGTTCACACATTGTCCTCCTAGAATTTTGGCTAAAGTCCATTGGACAATGTTCAATGATTGACATAGACTCAACAAAATAAGTTTAAATTTTTAAGGTTAAGAGATAATAGGGCCTTGGTATTGGATATGCATTTTTTATGAAAATAATGATTCTTAAGTGAGGGGAAAATTGTTTTGAGATTTAAAATGGGGTAGAAGAATTAAAATGATAAAATGTAAAGGGTACAATTTAATATAAGGGCCCTAATAAGAGTGAGATGAGATTTAAATAACTTGAGTTAAGTATTCATCTAGTGTTAGAAAAGATCCTATAATGTATAAAGGAGTGGGAAACACTAAAATGCTCATGCTAGGAGAGTGTGAAACTAGGCTCCACAATTAAAGGAGTATAATTTATGACACTACAACCTCATCATCTATTTAGGTTTGTATTTTATGAATGCACTATCATCCTATATAGAGAAGGTGTGGGACACTAACAGGTAATTTTAGCACAAGTACAACACTACATCCAATATTTCGAGGATGTCTCCTCCTTCACAACCATATATAGGGGTTTTAAAAAAAAATTAAAAGATTATATATAATAGAGAAATAATATATTATTATATTGTCCAAAAATACATGGGTAGCATAGCTTTCCTAGCAGATAAAGACTTTACAACATTTGAGGCCATAGATTCCTAAATCTCATGGATTCTTTAAATATCTTATAAAGTTTCAGTGTCAAAATTTAATCCTATGCAAAAAATTTACTAAGCCTCTTGAAGGACCCTCAAGAAAAATAACACCCAAAAACTCAATAATTCATGAGGTCAGTGAAAAAAGAGAAAACTACCAAGCATATGGAGGAAACAAAAAAAAAGACCATGCCAAGTGGGAATTTGGTACAATGGAACTAAAGTTATAGTTGGAGACTAGCCCTAAGAGATCCCAAAGAATACAAGTACAACCTACACAAGGTGAAAGTAGAAAACCAAGGAAGAAGCCATCCCCACCACCCTTGAGCCACAAAGGGAACTAGTTAAAGGAGAAGCCTTAGAGGCGAGTTATTACAAATAAAAGTGTAGAGAGGAAACAAAAATAAAAACAAGGAAAAATCAAACAAATTGGTCTCCCCATAGGTAATTAACATGGAACAAGAAACAAGAGATGGCCTAGAAGATATGATGGGCCAAGTACCATAGAGATGAATTGATGAAGATACACTATAAAGTGGGCTATCTAACAAGAAGGTTATAAAGGATACTCTCACAATTTACCAGGAGCTAACTAAAACTAATAATGTTTAGACAAACACAAAATAACTATATGTTTGGTGGCCTCCAACAAAACATTGAAAGATTTGATGCATACATTTTTTGATGCTTTAATTAAAGCATTAAAAGAATGGTAAGAAAGATTGGAAAAGCAGGAGGAGCAACATAAAATATATGAAATTAGTGAAGTGAGCCCAACAATTACCCCCACTAAATAAAAGACTTGTGGACATAGAAACTAAATAAATCAAGACAAAACAAAGATTGGATATGTTGATGTGATAGAATCCATTGATCATAAACAAAATTAGGGAACATATAAGGGAAGCCTCCATAAAGGCTTATAAAAAATTATGCAAAGAAGAAGGAAAATATAAATCTACATCTTTGAAACAATGTTCTCAATCTCCAAGGTCCTCAAACACACCATCATCTTCTACACAATATTCCATATATAATATTAAAGACATTTTAGCCAAAAAATCAACTAAAATTAGTATCCCTTCAAAGTTATTTCAATTGTCTTTGGTCAATTCATGAGTTGATTTCAGTAGCATCTCACTATTATATTAGTCTTAGTTAGGAGATATCTTACAATAGAGAGCCTAGGAGAAACTACTCAAACACCATGTGGACATTAGAGATAAAATAGAATATTTAAAAAAGGAAATAAAACTTAAGTTCCCTCATCTTCAAGGTCACCTATCCCATATATTGTTATAACATAGCGAAGCATCTTATAGAAGAAGTAATCAAGTATACCACACTACAAAAGGACAATTTGTGGCAATAAGTGACTATCGAGCTTACCAAGGCTAGAAAGGATGAAAATAGGTGAAAGTGTGTCACTAATGGCTTTGTATTATGAAGGCATGTCAACACAATGAGGAATATTTAAGAAGATGTAAAAAAAATATCAATTATCCCTACAATGGCCAATAGTAGTGGCCCCATTGATAGCTCAAATGAATAACCTAGACTTGGATATCATTACCAAATCCATTGACTATGATATACTAACAAGAAGGGAAGGTTTGGATATACATAGAAAACATGCATGGCTCATACCAACAACTATAAGAGTAGAAGGGAAAGACCTAAAACTTGTTTCTTTAGTTAAGAGATGTTTTATAATTATACCATATTATTGACATAGTTTAGGATGCACAACACTTCTCCCAAACCCTCCAAATACTCACCATAATTTTAAACTTAGAAAAAACTATTGTAGTTCCAAATCTAGATCCAATAACTATAGTTGGACACAAATTAATGAAAAATAGTTTTAAATACCTAGTAGATATATAAGGATATTCCTTTGGATAAACAAGGATGAATTGAGTACAAATCAAAGTTTAAAAGGAAAAAAATTGTTGGCAAGAAAGGTACAATAGATAAACTTTAAACATCATGTCACATCAAGGGCACAAAACACAAGAGTTAGAACATATAAGATAAGGTAAGGGTACTATGCATGATTTATGTCTCATATTATAGATATAAATATATTGTAAGATGTGTTCACTAGTAGAATGGTGAATATAGGGGAATATAATCAAGCCATAAGGTAGTATAGAATAGAATCAAAAGGAGACATATCCTATGAATGTATGAGGTGATATAAGTGTATATGATATTCTGAATGAGTATAAGAAATATAATTAATTTTGGGTTTCAATCCTATATTTGTGTATGTTATTTGTATTCTATTAACTATGTAGTCAATTATTTGGTTTTGATTAACTGACTTCCCTAATAGGATTGAGTCCAGGGTGTGAGACTACAATGTAGAAACACATTGGGGCTCCTAACTCTAATCTATCTACATGGATTTATTTCTATCAATTCCTTCTAATAGTTTGGTTCACTCGATATTATTTTGATATTAATGTATACATTTTATAGTAAGATTGACACTCTCACACTTTTGTTTATTTATGTTGCTGACATGTTGATCACAAGGAGTTACTAATCCACCATAAAAAAGGTGAAAACTAATTTACATGATATATTTACTTTATGTAAAATAGGGGCCTATTCAATTAATTATTGAAGATTAATATTACAAAATCATATTTAGGTATCTTCAATGTACAACCAAAGTATTCTCTTCCTATGCTCTCTAGATTTCACATGATTGACTATAAGCCTACACCCAACTCAAATGTTTTGAGGGATCAAACTTGAAAGTAATTTCTTCTCACACTTTAGTGATGGAATTTTATAGGAACATGTTTGTGGGAGTCTCATCTACTTGGCTCTTACAAGAACTAACATTTCATTTGTTATGTTAATTTTATCTCTATTCATGGAACAACCACATGAGTTAGATTAGAAATAAACAAAGAGTACCTAAACTACATTTAGTGTACTCATAGTAATGAGATTTAATATGTAATAGCTAAGGAAAGAAAAACCAATCTCAACAACAATATTTTAATCTACCACCACACCCTTTTAACTCCTAAACTCACAATGAAAGCTCAAACACTACATAAAAGTACC
Source organism: Cryptomeria japonica (assembly GCF_030272615.1). Lineage (NCBI taxonomy): Eukaryota > Viridiplantae > Streptophyta > Pinopsida > Cupressales > Cupressaceae > Cryptomeria > Cryptomeria japonica. Next base: position 204,389,782 of record NC_081412.1, on the reverse strand, counting down.
ACAATAGCACAAAGAAAAAACAAGTTGGTTGAGAAAAAAATGAGAAAAAGAGTGGGGAGAGGACTTATATATGCCTGAAAAGGCTCATTAATTGTAAGCATTAGGTATAGGTGGGACCATCAAAGATTGGGGGTCAGGGATCCTGAGGGTCACTAGATAGCGATTTTGGGATGTCAGGGATCCTAACGGTCACTAGATAGCGATTTTGGGATCATCGATCATCAATCTTGAATTGGAGAGAGGCATGGGCAAGGATGATAAGATCTATGATCCCCACTAATCAAAAGAAGAACTCACACAAAACAAAGGTAAGTGTTCAGGATCGAGCTTCCCCTATCTTTGAAAAGTGAAAAGGAAAATGGAAACCCCACTATTTGATCCTTAAAAGGACAAAAAACTAAAAGAGAAAAAAGGAACAAGGAAAAAGAATGAAAAGATAAAATGAGAAAAGAAATAAATAGTGGGGAGAGGAAAGACAAAAATGACAACAATGAGTAAGAGAAAAGGGGAGAAACAATAAAAAAGGAGGGTTCCCTTTTCTCACTTCAATGAAAGGGGTGTGAGTTGTGGAGGAACAATAGAACACCATGTTAGATCCTGGAGACAACTGAGAGTGGGGGGGGGGGTGGGGGGGGGGGGGTGAATCGATTGTCCAATATCATTAAACCAAAAACAAATTAATAAAATTACTTCTTAATACCGGTGAAACAATCTGGTATATCGGTGGACAGATTTAACAAATAAATGTAATACTGGTAAAGATTAATGCATGAAACTAAAACATGAAGTCATCCACAACACATAACACCAATATTTGTACGTGGAAACCCTATAAGGGGAAAAAACATGGTGGGAAACCTTACCCACAATCAAATGATACTACTGCAGATAGTAAGTGTACATAAATTGGGTTTGCACATGCAGAAAGGCCAAGCACCTAGAGCTCACTACTCAATCACAAATGGGTGTCAAACTGATTGCAGATGGATGGTTAAATTCAATAAGAATGTACTACACAAAATAGCATCTTCATATGCTAGATTCAGTACCAGTTTAGTTCTGATATGCTTTCACAAAAACCTAGCTTCACCTTCAAATGATATCTTCATGTATAGCTCTGCTTAATCTCGCATATACCTTCACTCAATTATTTTTCGCATTCCACATTTGATCTTACAAATAAGATCTTACATTTATACCATACCCTAAGACCAATTTTAGTTGGTCGGCTCTACAAGATATTACAATAAAATAATTTTACAAATAATACAATATCCAATGCAATAACCGATTGAACATGTCAGCTTAATACATTTACAACAATAATTAATCATCTCCATAGCCTGTCATGCTGATCTAGAAAAGATAAACATGCCAGTGTAACCCTAGACCTATTTGCTAGTAACAGCAATTATGCAAATATGAATATACCAATAAACAACTCTTCAAGATAAGATGTCCAAAAAATGTCTTCGACATTACCAAGTGATTTCCATATCATTCCAAGTGTCGGTGGTCATTATTTCCTACCGGTGTACCATATACCGGTGACTGTGCAAAAGTCACTTACTTGCCGGTGAATGTTGCTAGATCTCCAAAGTGCTAGAGTTTTAATAGGTGTTGACATCAATGAGAAAACCATACCAAAATACCAACAAATACCTCCCCCATCTTACATACACTTATTATATTAGGCACCTTTTACTTTAATCATCCTACAATGTTCTTGCATTTATTATCATGTTTCCGCAAGCTACATTAAGGATAAAATACCTTCCCCACCTCACATACACTTAGACAATCCTTATTAAATGTATAAGATTTAAATTTTAACTTTGTTGTACCTACACTAGAGATAAATCTATATATTCTTCATTTTTTATCATTCAAGTTATCATTTTTTACATTCTATATGAGATTACATACTTCTATTACCTTTAAGTTTTGATGTATTATTTTCCCTCTCTAATATCTTGATTCAAGATAGACATGACCAATGGAAGAGGGCATATATATTATTATTCAACCTTGTATGGTTAGATTACTTATAGTTTATTGTAACTATATAAATAATTATTAAAATATTGGGATGACTATTAATGACATTACATAAATATTCTTTAAGTGGGATATCATATTAATGTTGTTGCATTAGGTAACACGTTTTGGTACCATTTTCTATATAGGCTAAAATTACTTGTATTACTCACTCTCTCTTGACCTCAAGTTTTTTGTAATGGCAACTCATTTCATACCCTTTGTAAAATTTTAAGGTTCCAATGGAGACATAAGATTACAAGGAATAATATGCAAACAATTCAAGATGGGTATATTATTTTTCAAGGAATTTATATCAATTCATGTTTTAATATTTAATTTTTTATATACTTGATGATGTTTTTATAATTTGAAATATATGATCTTATTTAAGGATTTACATGCAGCTCAATGTCAAATAAAAATACAAATATGAAATTTTAGGCCAATAAAAATTATCATTTAGTTTTGGGTCATTTCCATAGAATGACTTAATGTAATTTAATATTGACAAATGAACCACTCTTGTGATAAGTTTGATTCATTTATTTACCTAGTATCTCATTTCTATTTACACGCTCTTCTATTTATTTAACCATTTCCTATTTCTATTACACACATTCACATATGTTTAATTGTCTTAGCTATTCATTAGACCTACTTGTGAACAAAATTCCATACATTTAATCTCTACCTTAACATATATACCCTTTTGTGCCATTTCAACCATATTGCACGCATAGGATTTGTAGTGTCCTAAAATTGTGACCCTAGCAATTTTTCAACCACATTATAATCCTCAAGCATGTGAGATTGAATACCCTAGCCTGATCAAAGACCGGAGACTGCTCAACCCCTGAAAACTACTTCTCCCTTGCCCTCTGCACCACCCCGTCTGCACTTTGCCCTAAAGGAAAGGGCAGGATAGGGGTGTGGCTCCCTTGTCCCCTCTAGGATAGGGGTGTGGCAACCCTATCCTCCAGGGATAGAAGCATGGCGCCCATGTCCCTGTGCTATTTTGGGGCAAGACCTTTCCTGAGTTTGCATAGAAGGTTGTGCAGTGAGCGAGAAAACTTCCCCGATGTCGGCCTGTGATGAAAATCAGTTTCATTAACCCTAATTGACAAGTACAAAAGTTGAATTTACCCTCTCATTTTCATAGTTTGGATGAGGGGAAAAGTTACATCTGATCGAGCATTCAAGAGCATTCAAGAATTCCTTTCCTGCATTGAGCATTCTCAAGTCTCCCTTCAAGGCTAGGTGTTGCATTAAAGTCAAGGATTCAACCATTGAAGAGGAGATTGATTCCAAAATTCAATTCCACACAATCAAATCTACCTACATTCTATCTACAACCTCCCTTGAGGTGATTTATATTACAGTCTTTCAGTTACATTTACTTGCAATTAATTTCTTTCATTACTTAGTTAATTCCAAAACTAGGGTTTGATCTGAAGGCAAACCTGTTGGCAATTGGCACTCATCGGATTCATTTTGTTGTCATTGATGGAAACAAAATTATGGAAATCATTTACTGGCATTAGGAGGCATATACTGACAGACATGGGCTTTCGAGCATTCAAGGCTACACCGACACTAGCACCGACACCGACATCAATACTTCAAGGAAGCTAAAATCAAGGGAGATTTATTTAGAAAATAATTTTGTAATTATTTTCGTGGCCGACATTGTATATATTTTGTAATGCATTGTAAGACGACATGAGGAATATTATTTGTAATGGGTATATAGCTGAGTGTACTAGGTTATTTTGAAGTGTATGATAAGGAGTGACATAGGAGAATATTGCAAAACTGTATAAATGTGAAATATGTGTATGTAGATCATTTGTATGTGAATGTTATATCATGCAATGATCTGTAGATAGTTTGGAAAGAATTCTTGGAGGAGAAGAGATACTGGCAATAGTGTTTAGGGTTTATGAACCGGTACAGAGAAGAGCTAGAACCAGAACTCTATTTGGCATAGTAGATGCATTTTTGAGTTCATTTTTATTGTTTTACTTCAACAAAATCTTGTAGTCAGTGAGACTCTTTAGTGATGAGCAGTATGCTCTAGGCAGTGTGCCTTCTTGCATATGTAGGCCCCCCTTATATGTAATATCCTTTCATATGGCCAGTGAACTGATATTGTGGGCCACAAATCTATTCGCATTTTTTATGTTTACGTCGTGATTGTCATTGATGGACACACACTTGCATTGAGATCCCCTTTATATGTATGAGTTAGAACTCAACCGGTATCTATTCCAACTGGTATGTTGTATTCTAGTCTTTAGACTATTGGTGATTTTGTAGAATGTGTTTCCCAGTCTGAAGCGGCATGTCGATCCTAGGTGGTTCATAGATCTCAAGCGGTATGAGGGAGAAAAGTGGCATAACACATTCTTACCAGTCTTCATTTTTGTATGAACTGGTAATACTCTGTGATGAGTTACCAACCGATATTTTGTGATGAGTTACCAATCCATCGATTGTTTGACGGTGTCGACACACTGACGGTGCTTCTTGTGTCGTGTTACTGAGTATGTCTAGATTCATTGAACCTAGGAAATTGTAATGTAATCCTATTGGACCGACATGAAATCAGATTCCTTTAAAAGGACATCATGTCTAGGGTTGTAGGTTGTTGTGAAAAAGGTTTTATGTTGTGACTAGTGTTTAAGGTGGTTGTTGAGTTGTTGTAAGAGTGATCTTATGTGAGAAGATCAAGTTGTAACTAAGAGAGAGATAGATAAGATTGAAGTAATGCTGGAATGTATTAGTAGTAAGCTATATTGGATCTAACCAAGCAGTTTGTGCTATTAGATAGAGCAAACACTTGTTGATTACTCACATCTTTGAAAAGTCTATAGCCCTTAACCGGGTAGGCCCAAAAGCCTTTTGTAAAATCCTCTAACAAGGTGGTTCACCTTTATGAATCTAAAATCCTCTAGCAAGGTAGTCTTTAATCGGACTTATCTCCTAACAAAGATTGAGATTCCTCTACAGGATCTGTTCTGGTGAAGAACATTGTAAGACCTTAACTGGTCTGACCTTAACTAGTCTGGTTTCTATTCTGCAGATAGTAACTTGTGATTTCCATCTCACCGTGGTTTTTCCCATTTGGGTTTCCACGTCAAATATCTTGTGTTATGGTTGTATTGCTTTTGTGGGTGAATGGTTTATTTGCATTTTGGTTTGCATGTGTGATAACCGGTCTATCTATTAAATTGTTTTACCCGTTTATCTTTAGACTCTTTAAGTGTTTAAGTACAGAGATTTTTGGCATACTAATTCACACCCCCCCCTCTTAGTATTCATCAATTGGTATCAGAGCCTACCTTTCGATAAGTTTAACCACTTGGAAAGAGATATGGGGGAATACACCTTGAGGGAACTTACTCAAATGCTCACTCAGTCTGAGCAAGCCTATGATGATCTTATGGTCAAATACTAGGTATCTCAAGAAAAAAGGAGAGAACATGCACAAAAGCTGATGGGGCTATCTGAAAATAGTTTTGAAGATGAAGCAAATATGGAAGCCATGATTACATAAGTAAATAAGCTGAATGATTCAAACTCCAATCTAAGAAAGGAGTTGGAAGGACTGACTATCTAGTTTAGTCAAGAGCTTGAGAACCAGACGAAAGCTGAAGATCTGGTAAAGGACAAAGATCATGAGATCTCCAAGTTGAAACAAGAGATTAGTGCCCTAAATGCTCAACTCCATGCAAGAAGGATGGAAAAGGAAGACATGCAAGGAGAACTGAACATAGCCATCTTTGAAAAATGCAAGCCTAATGGAGACAAATACTACTATTTCCAAAGAACTCTCTGAGTCAAAGGAAATACTTGCTAAGTTCAGCAAAAGTACTGTCAAGCTAGAGCAAAATCTTGAGTCATCTAGAACGATAAAGAATACCAATGGACTTGGTTTCTCTAGACATGAGGAAGGAGAATCCTCAGGAACAAATGCTGAAGCATCAAAGAAGCAACCGACACTCAAAGGAAAAGGTAAGAAAAAATTCAAACCTGTTTGCTTTAACTATCTTAAAGAAGGACACATTGCCAATGTATGTAGGAGCAAAGCCTACAATAATTTTCCTTACTTTATCAACAATGTACCTAGATCCAATAAGTTCAATGGTCATTGTTATACATGTAACAAGCTTGGGCATAGAGCATCTGAATGTAGGTCTGTCATGAACAATACTGGAAGATATCCTCAGAGGATCTAAGGAGCTGGTGTGGAATCTTTTGTGAACCAGAACCCTAACCAGTTTAATGCTTACAATTATTAGTCAGACAACAATGGTTATCAACCGGCAACCGGATGGAGAGAAAACTATTGGATTTGTCATGGAAATGGTCACACTGTTGCTACATGCAGAAGGAATAATGGAAACATAAACAATGGACCTTGGAGAACACCTCGATTGGTTTGCTATCACTGCAACAAACTAGGTCACATTGCAAGATTTTGTAGAAGCAAAAAGAGTATATCTAATGATATAGCGGTCACTCAGGAAGGAGAAATTGATGTTGAAATAGTTCAAGCGGACATGAACAAAACCTGGAGGAAGAAACCAACAATATTGGAAGAGGAACCGATTTCTGCACCTAGTGTGGAAATATCCGAACTGACAAAGTAAGCTCCAAAGAGGCTTATAGGGAGCAAATGGTGAAATGTTTGTGAAGCCCCGGTTACACCGGTAAAAGACCTCAACTAGTATGTGATACCTATCGCTTGGTAGAAGACCGGAAATGGTAAAAAGGCAAATTAGGGTTTACACCCTAATAGAGGAGCACTAATGGTGGTAGGTGAGAGAGATGTATAAAAGCATATTTCAAATCACTTCTCACTATTTGTTTTTGAGCGAAGAAAAGTCAATTTGAGATAAGGTTTCAAGAAATTGACAAATCTTGAAGGAGATTCAAATCTAGTTTGCAAATGGTCAAGTGGAGAACACAAAGCAGTGATTTGGCAACCGACAAAGTGTGGAGTGAAGGAGAATCAGGAAGCCCTAAATTTGCATTTTAAAGGTATTTTTCAAATTCTTGAAATACTCTACAATGGCTTCCACATCTCATACCAGTTCTAGTACATCCATTGAGTCAGAAAGTTTCATTCAAAGGAAGTCCAAATATAATGCCTTATCACAAGTTCCGGCTGGAGTAATAGTAGAAGGGGGAATTTCTGACTATATTGATTGCAAAATAGAAGACATAGGGTCTTTAGCTATTCACACCCAGTTAGGTTTATTTTGTGGCAAGGACAAGAAAATCAAATTGGAATACAGTATCTTAGAGAAGAAGAAACTCCACAATGTTGTATACTTTCTGGAAGACTTTACAGAGGATCATATTAGGATCATTTTGAGCATAGTCCATGGTGACAAGATGTACCTAGAGAGGACGCATGATATCATGCCATAGGCAATTCATGTAGTCACCGGTTTCTACAACACAAGAGAAGTGCTAGCCCTAAGAACGGTAAGCAAAACTGAAATGGCCAAGCTCACCAGTTCAACAAGCGACTCACAAGGTATGATAGTTAATCCTATCAAGGATGATCTAGTGAAGTATGCCTACATGGTGATAGGCTACAGAACATTCTCATCCAGTAGGATTAATTATGTATCTGCTGCAGTGGTAAATGCCACTTACTGGATGATTAAAGAGGATGCATCATTTGACCTATACATCGGTATGCAGAGGCAACTCCTGTCTAATCTGAAGTCGATTAAATAGGATAATGCACTGAGATTCAAGTTTGGACATCTATTGGTTGGGTTGTTTTTCTATTTCCAAGGCTACTTTCCTGGAGTAGGAGATGTCGAGTGGTTTCCTGAGCAACCGGTAACCAAGCAGATCAAGGAAAGAATTCAAGCCATTGGAACTAGTTACCCTGATGTGCTGAACAAGTGTTTTGATGAGTTTAGAAGGAAGATGAGTTAAAGGGTGAGGATCTCAGGTGATATTGTTAAGAAATATGAAGATGACATCTGTTTCACCATCCAGGTGGACAAATTCTTAATGGAGGTTGTTAAGCCTAGAATGGAAGAAGTGGAGCCAATGGGCTATGAGGTGATGTATGATATGTTGGAAGGGTATGCCTCAACCCTTATTGCCTCGCCTCTTGATCCTAAGGCTAAGAGGATCGGAACCTATCTGGAGAGGATTGCACTGGCCGAGGAACCCTCTATTAAGAAAGGAAAAGAACCAGCAGCAAAGAAAGCAAAGGCAGTGCCTGCAGCATCAGCACCGACTACTACTGCAACTCCAAGAGTGACCAAGTGGTCCCCTACAAAGAAGAAACCAGAAGTGGCATCGGCAAAAGTCTTTGAAAGAAAAAGAAAGACTAAGTCAAATGAACCAGACTCTGAAGAGACTGAGTCTGATGAAATGCCAAAGAAGGCCAGACAAACAAAGAAGATGAAGAAGAATGAACCGGCAGCATCCGCACCGGTAAATATTGATATCTCTTCATACAAACCTTTGACACATTATCAAAGGACAATAAAGAATATTAGGAGAAAATTATTGCATGATTTAGTAGATTATTATGATGATTTTAATAGTGAGGAGAAAGATGAAGTACTACAAGAGATTATTATTTATTTGTGTAAAAATGACCGGTCACCATCAGAGATTAAATCTTAGACACCAGATTCATTATATAAGGCATTAGATAATAAATGGTGCATTGCCATAGAAAAAGAACACGAGATTACAGAGAAATTCTTTGCACAGTACTTTCCTGATCTCTCAAACTCAGAATTCTTTGATGTTTTGGACCAAAATAAAGGACTCTTCTTCACAACGAGAAGAAGACTCTAGCTATTAGAGGGGAGAATTGATGATGTTGAAAAAGACACTCATAAACATATGTATTATGCTATCAATTCTCACAAAGCACGTATGGCCAACCTACAAGCAGAAAAAGAACTGGTTATATCCAAACTGGATGAAGTTTTTGATGAAGAAGGAAACCTAGTTGAAGAACCAATCAACACTATTGATGTCAATGCCCTGGACATAGAAGATGTCACTTAGGACATACCTAATGAGGGAAAAGAACAAGGGCAACAAGCAAAACATGGCAATGAGCAAGCCAAGGACACACAGGAAGCGGCTGAGGAACAAGTAGAGAAGAAGAAGAGGGATGAAGATGAGAAAAAGCGGAAAGAGGAAAAGAAGAGGAAAGAGGAAGAGAAGAGAAAAGAGGAAGAGGAGAAAAGAAAAGATGAAGAGAAAAAGAAGCAAGAAGATGAGAGGAAAAAGAAAGAAGAAGAGGATAAGGAAGAAAAGAAGAAGAAGGAAGAGGAAAAGAAGAAGAAGGAAGAGGAGGATAAAGAAAAGGAAAAGCAGAAGGAAGAAGAAAAGAAGAAGAAGGAAGAGGAAGAGAAAGAATAGGAGAAGAGGAAGGAAGCAGAGAGGAAAAAGAAAGAAGGGGAAGACAAGAAACAAGAAAAGAAGAAGGAATCAAAGAAAAGGAAGAAGGAAGAAGTGGACAAGGCAGCGGAAGTGATGAAGAGCACATAGATGGTGACTCCGAAGGCAACTAGGAGTCAAGCCAAACTAGTTGATATCTCCAGTCCTATCATTCTCAAGTCTGCAAGTGAGTTGGAGCTTATGCAGAGCATCAAGGTTGCTCAAGAGTGCCTTGAAATTATTCGAAGGAAAAAGGAGCAAGACATAATTCAAGCAGCTATAGACACCCTTATTGGTTTGATCCCCGGTACCAATCTTCCTAACATTGAATCATCACTAGCACAGCTTAAACTACTATGTACTGTAGTGGATGATCAGGTCCAGAGCCTGGAAGAAGTAGTTGAGGAAAATGTCAAGAAAGAGCATCAAAAGGCTCTTAACATTGCTCTGGTGAAAAAGTTGAATGAACTCCGGTCTGAACTTCTGAAATACCAAAAGGATATAAGGGACTCTTTGGATGAGGGAAATCTGCTACTAAGCAAAATCTGTCAACCCCATCTATTATTTGATGATGTGCTAGCTCAGAAGCAAAAGCTTCAATCAGACTTACAGTCTTACCTGAGCACATTTAAGCCTCCTTATGATTCCTTTGAAACTTATGGGCAAACTGTTCATCGGTTCTAGATCCAGTCAGCCAAAATGGAACAAGAGATCAGTACACAGTCTAGAGATTTGTAGGAGCTACAATTGGTTTTACTTCCACATCTGCAAATTCTTTAGAAATGTTATCTGAACCTGGATGCCTTGATAGTTACGTAGGAGATGAGCATAGTTGATGCCATGGAGGAACAGGTATCCCAGATGCAAACAGAGAAAGAAGTGGCCACCTCCCTACTTGGGTCCTAGTCTCTATCCATGAAACAATTTTTGCAGGACTATAAATTAGTTTTTGACAAGTATTATTCATTGTTGTCATAAACTTTTATTATTTTAATATCAAATGGAAACAGGGTTGTTTAGTGGTACTTTGTCATTGTTGGCAAAGGGGAGAAGTACTCTATCTACTTTAGAGAAGAATAGGGAGAAGTATCTGGCTTTAAAATTTTGATATATGTTTTGATATATGCTATATGCTCTAATATCTCAATGTTTATGCTCTATATGCAAAATTGCTATACATTGCATTGATTAAGGGATAGTGTATATGCTTAGGGGGAGCAATTTTGTTAATGGCATGTTTTTGTTGTAAAACACTTAGATGTCAATATTTTATTTTCCTAAGTGTTGCCATCAATGCCAAAGGGGGAGATTGTTGGCATTTTTTGTGTTTATGTTGTGATTGTCATTGATGGACACACACTTGCATTGAGATCCCCTTTATATGTATGAGCTAGAGCTCAACCAGTATCTGTTCCAACCGGTATGTTAAATTCTAGTCTTTAGACTACTGGTTATTTTGCAGAATGTGTTTCTTGGTCTGAAGCGGCATGTTGACCCCAAGTAGTTCATAGATCTCAAGCGTTACGAGGGAGAAAAGCGGCATAACACATTCTTACCAGTCTTCATTTTTGTATGAACTGGCAATACTCTGTGATGAGTTACCAATCCACCGATTGTTTGATGGTGCCAACACACTGACGGTGCTTCTTGTGTCATGTTACTGAGTATGTCTAGATTCATTGAACCTAGGAAATTGTAATGTAATCCTATTGGACCGACATGAAATCAGATTCCTTTAAAAGGACATCATGTCTAGGGTTGTAGGTTGTTGCGGAAAAGGTTTTATGTTGTGACTAGGGTTTAAGGTGGTTGTTGAGTTGTTGTAAGAGTGATCTTATTTGAGAAGATCAAGTTGTAACTAAGAGAGAGATAGATAAGATTGAAGTAATGCTGGAATGTATTAGTAGTGAGCTATACTAGATCTAACCAAGCAATTTGTGCTATTAGATAGAGCAAACACTTGTTGATTACTCACATCTTTGATAAGTCTATAGCCCTTAACCTGGTAGGCCCAAAAGCCTTTTGTAAAATCCTCTAACAAGGTGGTTCACCTCTGTGAATCTAAAATCCTCTAGCAAGGTAGTCTTTAATCGGACTTATCTCCTAACAAAGATTGAGATTCCCAACAAGATCTGTTTTGGTGAAGAACATTGTAAGACCTTAACCGATCTAACCTTAACTAGTCTGATTTCTATTCTGCAGATAGTAACTTGTGAGTTCCATCTCACCGTGGTTTTTCCCATTTGGGTTTCCACGTCAAATATCTTGTGTTATGGTTGTATTTCTTTTGTGGGTGAATGGTTTATTTGCATTTTGGTTTGCATGTGTGATAATCGGTCTGTCTGTTAAATTGTTTTACCCATTTATCTTTAGACTCTTTAAGTGTTTAAGTACAGAGATTTTTCGCATACTGATTCACCCCCCCCTCTTAGTATTCATCAAAATCCCACCGTGGTTTTTCCTCTTTGAGGTTTTCCATGTAAAAATTCTATGTGTTATGGTGTTCATTTAGGTTGATGGTTTATTTGCTTCATGTTATATGTTTATTTGTTTACTGGTTTCTATGTGTATGGTATAAAAGGATAAAAATTTGTGTTACCGACAAAACACTGATTCACCCCCCCTCTTAGTGTTCTTGGATCCCAACAATTGGTATCAGAGCCTGGTACCTCGAAAGAAGTTTAATAGCTTAAGGAAGATCCTAAAACTAGAATCTCAGAACATGGCTATGGAGAAGCAACTTGAGATGTCTCTTGAGGATTATGATGCTAAAAGGTTAAAGAAGTTGAAATTACAAGAAGAATTGAATTTTGCAAATGAATTCATTCTTATCCTACAAGAAGGGTTATCATCTTCTTAAGACAAGAGATAGGAAAATTTTCAAAACTCGGATGATGAGGAAAAGAATGCACTTAAGGAACAATGTCAGAAACTAATTCAAGCAAACATGCTCATAAAGAATCAAATGCAAGATCTGACTATGAGATTATCAAAAGATATTGAGGACAAAAATAAGAAGGAAGATAATCTTGTTATATCTTTAAAGAACAAATTTGATGAATGTGGCATATTGACTCATGATAATAATCTATTGAGAAATGATTTGGCACACTCCCAAAAGAATGAACAAGAACTTGAAAGACAAATAACTACTCTGAGAGATTATCTGACTACTGCAAGTGAGTATAAAGAAAAATTTAGGATTAGTGTTGCATAGTTGGATGACTTATTGAAAAGACAAAGGCAGATTGATGATTCTAGATGACTTGGATTTGTACAAGGTGAATGCTTCGGTGCTGCAAATGAAGATCAGACAACAGGTATGCAAAACTCATCAGAACAGAGGAAACTAGTAAGGCAATGTAATGCTTATAAATTCAATGGTAGATATTTTGTTTGCAATAAATTTGGGCATATGGCTAAACAATTTAGAAATAAAGAAAATCAAAACTACAATTTTATTCATGGTCAATGCACAAATTGCAAGAAATATGGTCATAGATCAGAAGATTGTAGAATGAATGTTAAATGTTATGCATGTGGAAAGTTTGGACATTTTGCTAATCACAATAGGTCAAGGAATGACACCAAATTTGTCAAAGAAATTCTGAAGAACAATGTTACATGTTATGCATGCAACAAAATAGGTCATATTGCTAAGTATTGCAGAAGCAAGACTCAACCAGTTAGCAATGATAAAGATAATGACAAAGGAAATTAGAAGGTAGATGAAATACAACACAATTACACCAAGAGATGGGTTATAAAATTTGAAGAACTAAGTGGAGATGGATCTACACCAGTAACTCCACCGGTATAGCGGGGTATTCCTCCACTGGGAGGAAATTCCATTGGTAACTAAGGCATAAGCCTTAGGGGTTGGCAAAGTCATTACAAAATCCTACATATTTCCCCAGAGGAGATCTAAAGAGATCTAGAGATTTGTGTTCATCATTGATGAAGGTTCACCCGACACAAGACTATGAAATTGATAGTATAACCTACAGTGGCTAGTACTGCAGAGGTGAAGAATCATGAAGCTTACATTTCTAACATCACTTCTGATTCTGACCCTAAGGACAATGAACCTCTATCTTTCAGAAGGGTACAGAGGAAGGAAGTAGATCAACCACCGGTAGAGGAGATTTGTCAGAAAGGAAACTAAACCTACTGTACCGCCACCTCTAGCAAGGAAGCCTATACAAAATAGAAAACCAGTTACATCTACTCCGACAACCATAAGAAAAAATAAGAAGAGTGATGACACTGAGTCTAGTAAGACTAAAATTACCTGTATTGATCTAATTGATGAAATTACAAATAATGGAATTTTGAAAAATGTATCTATGTATTATGAGAACTTAGAAGAAAATGAGCAAAATGAAATAGAAGAGTCTATTTTGTTACATGTAGACATTTATAAGAAATCCTTAATAGAAATTTTGAAGGACATACCTCTATCTTTGTATAATAAACTTGATGCTAGAAGACTTGACACTGCCAAGAGAGATAGGGAGATTAAGGAAGTAAAAATTTTGGAAATGTGTCATTCTATAAACAATAAGGAAATAAAAAGATGCATAGATGTTGCAAATAAGATAGTTTTTAGTAGTAAACCTCGGAATATAAGCCTTATGATGGGCAAAGTAAATGAAGTGATAAATAAGACTAGTAAGGGTTGGATCAAATTCTACAAGAAGAATCCAAATTTTCTCACATCTCATGAAGAATTTGTTAAGGCAAGAACTTCCACCATTCCAGATAAATCAAAAGGGAAAGGTATTTTGGATAGTTTAGCTCCAATTTTGAATACACTGGCAGTAACTATAGATATACCAACACAACTGGATAAGGAAAGTGTATAGTCTGTACTGGCACAAACTATTTTTGAGCAAGGAGTCTTAGAGGATTGGTGAGTCCCATATTGGAGAGAGTGCATGGACATGATTGTTAAACCCACATTGACAAAAGTCAAGAAGAAGGAAAAACTTGCCAACTTACTAAGTGGACTAGCATCCATTTCTAACACCTTCAAAACTGAATGGGATACATATCTTCAATTGTTGGACAAGGATTACCTAGAAATTTTGAAGTTGGTCAAGCTCTAGTGAAATTAACAGTATTCATTTATTCTTTTGTTCTAAATTCTTTCAATTCTTTCACCGATCTTTGGCATTGATGCCAAAGGGGGAGTATGTATACATGTGAAAAATAGCAAAAAATATCACATGGGAAGGATATCAGGATATCATAAGGAGTGTATTGCTCAAGGGAGCATATTTCAGTTAAACCAACATAGAATCCATTGTTCACATGAGTGTTGCCATCAATGCTGAAGGGGGAGATTGTTGGAAATTGACACTCATCAGATTCATTTTGTTTCCATTGATGGAAACAATATTTAATGGAAATCATTTACTGACAATAGGAGGCATGTACCGACAGACACCGGCTTTGGAGCATTTAGGGCTACACTAGCACCGACACCGACATCGACATTAATACTTCAAGGAAGCCGACATCAAGGGAGATTTATTTAGAAAATCATTTTGTAATTATTGTCATCACCAACATTGTATATCTTTTATAATGCATTGTAAGCCTACAAAAGGCATATTGTTTGTAATGGGCATATAGGTCAGTCTACTAGGTCATTTTGAAGTGGCGATAAGGAGTGACATAGAAGAATATTACAAAACTGTATAAATGCAAAATATGTGTATGTAGATCATTTGTATTTGAATTTTATATCATGCAATGATCTATAGATATTTTGGAAAGCACTCTTGGAGGAGAAGAGATACCAGTAGTAGTGTCTGGGGTTTATGAACCCATACAGAGAAAAGCTAGAACCTGAACTTTATTTGGCATAGAAGATGCATTTTTGAGTTCATTTTTATTGTTTTACTTCAACAGAAGCTTGTAGTCAGTGAGACTCTTTAGTGATGAGCAATATGCTCTAGGCAGTGTGCCTTCCTACATGTGTAAGCCCCCATTATATATAATATCCTTTCATATGGCTAGTGAACTAATATTATGGATCACAACTGGTTTTTCATGTGCAAATTTTGTTTGTTATGGTGTTCATTTATGTGGATGGCTTATTTGCTTCATGTTATATGTTTATTTGTTTACCGGTTTACATGTGTATGGTATAAAAGGATAAAATATTGTGTTACCAATAGAACATTAATTCACCCCCCCTCTCAGTGGTCTTGGATCCCAACAAAAGACACAATCCCAACCCCTCTTCCTTTCTTTTCTATGTGTAGGTTGTAGGTGTGAAGCTATACTTTCGAATTTGGACTCCATTTGTAGAGGCGAAAAAACCCTTTTCGTTTCTCAGATTTTTTGGAGGACTATGTACACTTTCACCACGGTTCGGGAAACTTTTCCTCAAATTTACAAGGTGGCTTTTTCTTGACATATTATTGCTAAATCCAGATGCATAGCTTCATCCCACACTGTGATCTTGAGTTATTATTAGTTCTTCATCTCTTTTGCACTTAGTCTCTATACATAATTCAATCATTTCCTTTCCATTCCAAGTAGAGGAGGGGACTAACTTATCACTCTTAGTTCATTCATAATTCTATCTTCTTCTTTGGAGGTTGAATCTAGGGAATTTCCCCACCCTCTTCCAATGTAATGCGTGAAAAGTGTTTGAAGGGAAATCTGTAGTGAAACTCTAATCTCTCCTTGGAGGGAAAGGATAGCTTTCCTCTTGATCTCTCATTCACACGTTTTTCACCCACCATTATATTTTGGTGAACCCAACTTCTTGCAATCTTTCCTTTGAACAAAATTGCATTTTTTCTTTGTAAGTTTAAATTTTCTACAAACTTAGTGGTTAAATCATAAAAAACCCTAGTTTTTAAAATTAAAATTGAACTTTTGATTTGTAAAAATTCCTTGTGGTTATCTTAGATCTGAATTTTTTTTGTTTGTTAAATTCAGTTTACTCATTGTCTTGTTCAATTTACAAATCAAATTTACAAAATTAAGTGGTTACTTGTTAAAACCCTAATTTTAAAAATTCATCTTGAACTTGTGCAAAAATTGGATTTCCATTTAATTTTCAGATTTGTGATTGTTCTCAGACTTGTTTTCATTCTTACAATTCAAAATTTCAATTTCCCTCCTTTTTCCTAAAATTCAAATTTCAAAATTAAGTGGTTAGGTCATAAAACCCTAATTTTCAAATTTAATTGGATTTTGCACAAATTTCAATCAATTTCATCAAACTCATATTTCTAAACATTTTCCAAGGTGTCCCTATCCATTAGGTTTGGCCTTTTTCTCCAAAACCCTAATAGGGTCTTATTTGTAAATTTGAACCATAATTTTGGGGTGAGAGTTGAAATCATCATAATATTCATCCTTGAAAATTTCAAAAGAAGTTGGTTGGACCATGTGCATTCCTGTCACTATCCTTGACTATATTTAATAGCCTAAATCCAAAAGATTGTTTGATTTTGTCAAATTTTTATCCCTATAGAATCGTAAAAACCTCCAAAATTCAACATTTTAAATTTCAAGATTTTGTTTAAAATTAAGAGGTTAATTATAGTCTACCCTGATTTTAAAAATTTTGATTTTAAAATTAAGTGGTATTCCCTTGGCCCTAATTTTAAAATTCTAATTTCCTTTCATTTTTGGAAATTGTGTCATGCTCTTCTTCCAACAAAGTTCAAATTGTTTAATTAGTATTTTCTTAAAATTTACATTACTCAATTTTGTAAGCTTTGTCTGTATAATTCAAAATTCAAATTTTCCCTCTAGTGCATGAGTTTTACCACTATTAGTCCTACCTATACTATCCCCCTTAGATGAAGAATTAGAATTAAGGCCTCCCAAGGTTTCATTACCGAGGACATGGAGCTTAATTTGGTTGACTTCTTTAATGAGTATCATGCTAATAATTCCCATCTTAATCATGTTCCTATTCACCCCATTGATGAACCCCATGATGAATAAGAAGCTTTAACTAGAGTCTCTATAGATCAACTTTCCACATTAGACAATCGATTTGATAACTTTCAACACTAGATGTCCCAAGAATACCCTAATAGTGATGCTTTTCCATTAATTGAATGCCTTAAGCACATGAATCAAAGTGATACTTGAATGGAATTGATATATTGCATGGCATTGCACATATTGTTGATTCTAATGTCATGCCTATCAAGAGTTGTTCTGAAAGCCTAGGTTATTCACAACCTTCAACACAAGTCAATCCTTCAATTCCTTTGACTACTCTTAATACTAGTATTCTTACTTTTACCTGAAACATCATGGCTACTTCAACTCAAGATGTCATCCCTACAACAATTAGTCATCGGGGAAATTTCTCTTCTTCATTAAATCCTCCATATTTACCTATGTCTTCAATAAGTGTTCCTTTTATTCCTCAACCAATCAATGTGACACAAGGGTGCAATTCCTTCAACAAATTTGTTCCTCTTTTAAGTGTCCCTTTCCCTACCCAATCATCACCTATGCCTACTTATCATAATGCCCCATCACCTTATTCTCAGTCCACACCTTCTTTCAATAACACCACACCACCTTCTCAATCAACTCTGTCTAACATCAATTCTTGTATCGAAGAGACAATTAATAATCTTTCTCAAACCATGTCTTCCTTACAACAACAAATCACTTCTATGAGTCAATTCAAGTTTAGAATGCCCACTTTCCCTTGATATTGTTAAATGCATGCCACCTAAACATGTTGAGGTCCCTCAATTAGAACTCGATAATGAAAAAGGTTATCCTCTCACACATGTCAAAACATATCAAACATTGTGTACCAATTTTTCTTATGATGAAAGATTGCTTGCAAAATTGTTAACAAGAACACTAAAAGATAAGGCTTTACAATGGTATTTCTCTTTTCCTTCTTATTCTATCACTTCATTTCAACAACTGGCAACTGCTTTCATGTAACAATTTTAAAACAACATTGGTCCTAAAATCACTTTGACTGATTTAATGCAGTGTAAACAAGGTGTTAAAGAAAAAGTGACTGATTTCATTGGTAGATATAAGCATTTGTGTGCTCAAATTTCTTTTCATGTACCTGATAATGATAATCAACAAATTTTCATTTTTAATTTGCAAAAATATATTAGGGAAAATCTTCTTTTTTTTGAGTTTAATTCCCTTCCATAGTTGTGCGCAACACTCCATAATTATCAACTGGTTGTGGGTCAAATGGAGAAATCCACTCCTATGACTCTGAGTGATAAGGGGGGAAGTGTTCAATAACCATTTGTGAAGTTCAAACCAACAAAAGGTTTCATCAATTCAATGATAGAATCAACAACAACAATGTGAATGCTACAATAGGTGTGCCTTCCATTTCTAAATTTTTCTAAAGCAAAAGATAGTTTACTCATTTGAATGAATCTTTACATAGTGTAATGTCTCAATTGTTGCAAGAAATTGTTATCAAACTTCCTCCTATAAAGCCAGTTGATCCTTCTAAACTTGCATCCCCTTATTTTGATAGCAATTCTTTTTGTCAATTTCATCGTCAGCATGGTCATGATACTGAGAAATGTTTCGCATTGAAAAATAAGATTCAAGATTTTATTGATAATAATACTCTATATATGGTAAGTGTAAATGATAAAGGGAATAAATCAATAGCTCCTCCTAATCAAAATCTTAAGATTTTCACTCATGCCTTGCCTTCTCATACCTTTAACATTATTAAGATTGTGCCTACTTCTTTCTCTTTTGAGGAATTCACCTCTATGGCTCCAAACTTGGTAAATATGGTAGGAAAACAAGATACGCCTAAGGATCCTTGTATTCCATTTGACCCTAGTATGACCATTAGAGCACCTGATGGCCCTTTATACATAGTTATGAAGGTTAAGGATATACCTTTCCTTGGTGCCCTTATTGTTCCCTCTTGCATGGTTAATATCATAACTGAAGAGTATCTTCTTACCTTACGATTGCATAAATAAATATATGATAATTCTAATGTGGTTGTGAAGTTATTTGATGGATTCTCTTATCCTACCATTGGCTCTTTCACCCTTCTTGTTGAATTTCATACTAAATCTATGGGTGTCCACTTTGTTATCATTCCCTCTTCCGAGCAATTTCATGTGAAGTTGGGCTATCCTTGGCTATCTTCCATGAAGGTTATTTCTTCTCCTATCCATAAGTGTTTAAAATTTCCTCACAATGGCTAAATCATAACTGTGAACCATAGCTTATTTCAACCATCCGAAAGAAGCCTCAGTATTCCTATTGATATCTTTTGGCCTAAGAAATTTAAATCTCTTCCATCAAGGAGTGATGCTCTTTTTCAATCTTATAAAAAATGGAAGAAAGATATGATATTATCCATACGTTACCCTAGATCCCAAACACTTCACATTCCTATTATTCTTCAAGATGAGGTTCTTCCCCTCATGGATAGAACCAATCTCCCTCCTAAGGAAGATCTTCAACCTATTCTTATGGATGTGAAAATACCTTCTTCTAAGAAGAAAAACAATATTCTTCCTAAGGTTAGACCTGTATCTCCTCATGACAAACCTAGTCTCCTTCCTACATCTAATATTCCTCCTTTGTATTGCACAGTTCCACCTCCTTCCTCTTATCGAGAGAAGAATCTCGCTTCTTCTGTTGTTCAACCTAAAAGACCTCAACCTAAACCTTCAACTATCAAGGAGAGAAACATTCCTACTTTTTCAAATGTTCCTCCTCCTTCTCAGCCTTCCATAGACTCAATGAAATCATTGTGCGAGAGAACACTGATCAAGATGACGTATTCAAGCTCATAAATTTATCCGTCAAAATACTCAATCTCCTAAGACTCAAATAGTTGACATGAGTCCCTTTTCTCCTAAGCAAGATGTTCAACCTAAATCTCCAAATCATAAGTTGCACAAAACATGTGGTGGATTTACTCCTATTCATATTCTTTCTCCTCTTTCTCTAAAATTTGATGAAGAAATGGGTGAAAATGTAATTCATGATGGCAGTACAACTCCTAATGAAAATGATAGTGAGTATGCATATGTTGATGTGGACAAGCATTTATGAAATGAATTCTCACAAACCCTAATCCTATCTCCTAGAATTGAACAAAGTGACTTACCACATGAGCATAGTCCTTGTTTGAATCTTGTGATAGATACGTATGTTGTGCTCGATGTCGCTCCTCTAGCATGTTTCTCACCTTAACAAAATAGTGATCAACAAGATCAGGAGGTGGATGTCGTGCTAGATTAGCAATATTAGCACTATAGATCTTCTCTCTCCTTTCTTTCTCTTTTGTGACCATTCTTCTATGTGTATCCCTATTCTTCTGTTATCCCCTTAATATCTAGTTGAGGATGATGCAAAGCATTGAGATCTTTGTTGGTCTATTTCATGTTGACTCAAAAGGCTCTTATCTTCCCTTTCTTCCAAGGAAGTTTTCTTTCTTTGGGGAATGACGATTATTATATACACACACATATATGATATACATGAGTTATCATACAGCATACTGACCCCTAGGAAAGCGAAACTACCTCATGTTTTATTTCATTATCCTTGGGTTTTTTCCTTGAATCGGGGCTAAATCCTTGCGATAATGTTCTCCCTCTCTTCTCTCTCTCTTGGGTGTATCCTAACTTAAAGCAATCGCTCTTGATAAGGTGTGCACAATCACTTTAACGTGGGGGAATACACTCCATTCATATTTTCCTTCTTGATACTTAGAGTTACTTAGTGTACTTTGTTTGGCTTTGTAATCTTTGGTATCCTTGCTTTCATGACTCATAGTGGGGGGAACTTTGCTACTTGTAGTCATGGTTCTCCCCTTTTCAATCTTCCCTTTTAATTTGTCAATCGAAGTCATAATATCCTAAGTCCACTAGGGGCTTGGCGCATCTTGCCTCCTTGACATGGTAAAAGTCTTTCAATCTTGTTTCCTTGTACATTACCGATAGTATTGGCATACGCTCATACTACCACTAATGTGGGGGATAAATGTAGTGCCATAAAATTTAATCCCTAGAAATTTGCAACCATATTATCATCTTCACGCATGTGAGATCCAATCCCCTAGCCTGATCGAAGGCCGGAGACTGCTCAACCCCTAAAAACTGCTTCTCCCTTGTCCTTTGCACCACCCTGTCTACACTTTTCCCTAGAGAAAAGGGCAGGACAGGGGTGTGGCACCCCTATCCCTACCCTATTTTGGGGGAAGACCTTTCCTGATTTTGCATAGATGGTTGTGTAGTGAGCGAGAAAACTTCCTCGACATTGGACTGTGATGAAAATTAGTTTCATTAACCCGAATAGACAAGTATAAAATTTGCATTTACTTTCTCATTTGCATAGGTTAGATGACAGGGAAATTTACATGTGATCAAGAATTCAAGAGAATTCAAGAATTCCTTTCTAGCATTGAGCATTCTCAAGTCTTCCTTCAAGGCTAGGTGTTGCATTCAAGTCAAGGATTCAACCATTGAAGAGGAGATCGATTCCAACATTCAATTCCACATAAGGAAATCTACCTATATTGTATCTAAAACCTCCCTTGAGGTGATTTACATTACAGTCTTTCAATTAAATTTACTTTCAAGTACTTTCTTTCATTACTTGGTTAATTCCAAAATAGGGGTTTGACCTAAAGGCAAACCCCCAATCCCAACCCCTTTTCCTCTCTTTTCTGTGTGTCGGTTGCAGGTGCGCAACTATACTTTTGGATTTGGACTCCATTTGCAGAGGCAAAATAACCATTTTCGTTTCATGAATTTTTCGGAGGACCATGTACACTTTCGCCATGGTTCGGGAAAATTTTCCTCAAATTTGCAAGGTGGCTCCATTTGAAAATGTTACTACCAAATCTAGGTGCAAAAATTCATCCCACAGTCTAATCTTGAGTTATCATTTCTTCATCTCTTTTTCACTTAGTCTCTATACATAATTTAATCAATTCATTTCCATTCCAAGTAAAAGAGGGGATTAACTTATCATTCTTGGTTCATTCATAATTCTATCTTCTTTTTTGGAGGTTGAATGTAGTGAATTTCCCCCCCTCATCCAATGTAATGCATGAAAAGTGTTTGAAGGGAAATCCGTAGTGATACTCTCATCTCTCCTTGGAGGGAAAGGGTATTTTCCCTCTTGATCTCTCATTCAAACATTTTTTACCCACCATTACATTTTGGTGCCATTATAGGATTAGTGTTGATTTATTTGAGATCAAATTTTCATTTTGAAAATTTGAATTTTAAATTTGACAACTCTTACTTATTTCATTAATGATTTTGAGCTAACTTATGTTATTGGTGTGACTTAATACTCCATCTAAAGGCATACCTACACATATAAAATTATCTTTAGCTTTTCAATTTCCATCCTTATGCAATTATCTTATTTTTTTTATTGAAAGGTTAAAGAACATTACTCTGCATACATAGGTATCAAGAAAAGCATGCAAGTAAAGAGAAAAAGTTGGTTTCTATAAATGGCTAGCTTATAAATGACCATTCTTACATCAACTCCAACCTTATCAAGTCCATGCTATTTTTGGTGTATGCATAAACTCTATTTTCTAAGTCTTTGGGTCACTTTATTTTATTTGTATAGAAAGTTGAGAGGGAGTTTCGATTATAATATGACATTTCCTGTATCTAAGTTGTTGTAGGGAAAATTTGTGAGATGGTTGTGAAGATGGATGTTGAAAAATTAATTAAGGAGGCAAAGTTAGTAGTGAATTTCTATGCAGACTTCATGTGTTTCAAGAATAAATTCACACGTGTAAGGGTTTTTCTACAAGATGCTAATTAAAAATCTCCACATAAGGAGGGTGTAAAGTAATGCCCAGCTAAAATTTGTATTAATTCTTCCTTATTTGTAGAGGAAATCTATTGTTAATTTTCTATAGAATCTATGTATGGAAATGATGCTTAATCTTGTAGGTTTTAAGTTATAATCAATGAAATTTTCACTTTAGGATAGGATGGAAAATTGAGGACATCAAGGAGTGTATGGGATCTATTATTGAGGATGGTCACAAGATGAAGTTTTTTCATGAAGTTTCTTATGCAAATGAAGAATTACCTAGTTCATCTATACAATAAATCTTATCTTATGTGTTGGGGTGGATGGATAAACACTAAATATTTGAAAACATAAATATGGTGTGCTGCTACACAAGAAATATTTTTTTATTAACTTCAATGAAATGGTTACATTTGTCTCCTTTTATACAGGTCTTTGGGAGAATGAAGTTGTTTATTGAATTATCTTTCACCAACCCAACATTTTTTCTAAACTTGTCTAATTTCACATATATTTCAAGATGATGCATTCAATACTAGTTGGTGGGAGAAATGTCTAGATAATCAGTGGGAAGTTTCTCAATTTGATTGAGTGGGAGAAATTAATGCTCTTCGACACTCCCCCTTAATTACTACCATGAATTCTTTGGCATTCACAATAATCATCTTCCTTTGCTAATGACTATTGTCTTATTTCTCCTCTTTGAGTTAATCTTGCAACCAAGTATTTAGACTCAATCATAGTATATTTTCTTGTATGACATCCTTAAATTATCTCTACAATATTTTTATCTAAAACTATAATACTATTCTCTTGGCTTACTTCAACTACTGCAGCAATCTCTCAAACATTGATTTTAAAACTTTGTTCTCAAAATTTTTGCAACTCTTTTTTCAATGGATCGAAACAATGATTTC
Source organism: Cryptomeria japonica (assembly GCF_030272615.1). Lineage (NCBI taxonomy): Eukaryota > Viridiplantae > Streptophyta > Pinopsida > Cupressales > Cupressaceae > Cryptomeria > Cryptomeria japonica. The sequence goes on along the minus strand of NC_081412.1, from coordinate 204,365,585 downwards.
TCTTGGCTAAAACAATTTGTTATCCTTCACAAACATCAATATGTTGCTTGATTGTTCATGACATATGAACATTTATAGTTGAAATATTTTTATCAAGCATATAATGTTCTTCCAACTCGACCCATAGCTCCGTACACAATCCTTTTTTATGCATCCTTTCATTGATTCATTATTTTTTTTCTATTCTAACATGTATTTTCAGAGTGATTCTTTAAACAAAAAATACCACATAGATATAAATCCCAACACTTGTCCTCTGTGTAAAGTTCTTATAACAATGAGTACACTCAATATATTACTTTCCTTGAAATAATTTTCTTGAACCTGTAACACTTGCATTCATTTTTCCTTTACTAGTAACATACCCAAGGACTTCATACTTTGGTCTCATGATTTGTTCAATTGGATTTCTTAATCCTTGTTCATGTTTTCCTATTCCTTGGCTTATATAACCATTATTTTCAAGATTTAAAAACCAACATTCTTTTTGTTATCTCTTTTATCAAGATTTGTAGATTTATTAACTTCATCATCAATATCTTTATCACAAGAAACTCTAGCAAATATAAATTTACCAAATGACAATCACAAATCTCACGTGTAAAGTGAAACATCATTTACTAATTGTTTTTCCTTCAAACATTCATTTCTTTTTGCAAGTGATTCTTCTATAAACTTTGAGATTTCCTTCTTTATAAAATACTTTTTCGTTCCAATCTCTTCATCTTTTCTTCTAAATATTCATTCCCTTTCTTAATCTCATTAAAAAAAATATATTTTTTCTTTTAACTCTTCATTTTCATCATTAGCTTTGTTCCATTTTTTCCATAAGATCATAATTTTCATCTAAAAGTTTACATTTTTCTTCTTTTCTCTATTTTATAATTTCTAGCATTTCTGAATTATTTTTCCTTTATTCTATTAACTCTTCTTCTAGACTATTTTTCTTCTTCTTTTTGCTTTTACCAACTTTTCTCATTGAAATAAGTAATTTTAGTCTTAATTAATTTTGATATGACAATTTGTTTTCCTTTGTGCAACTTTGCATTCCTTCTAATCTTCCTCTTTTCTTCTCCTATGATGTCTTCAATGATGGCTAGACTCCAAATAGCTAGCAATTTGGTTTGCCTTTAGATTATCTTCTTATCTATAATATTTGGTCAATATTTTGATTGGTAGCTTCTATTCTATGATTGAATTTATTTTGAAAGGCTATTATTTTACCCTATTACATTCATAATCTACTCCTTATTTATTTAAATTTAAATTGGCCTTTATTCACTTCGTACAATTTATCTTTTTTCCAATCTTAATTATTTTTAAAAAGAGATAAAATGACCTTTATCAAGAAACAACAATTACTTCCCTTTCTATTTGTTTGTTGTCATCATTTTTGGATCTCTTTTGATATTGAGTGAAAAACTTTCTTTAGAAAAATAATTTTTTTGATTTAGTCGACTACCTTATAAATACTTTTTTATTAGTGTTTATCAAAATTTTATTTACCTCTTTTGAGGGCTTCGACTAACTATAATAAAAATACCTTTCTTCAAGAATGAGCATTTCAAAATATAATAAATAAATTATAATTTTAAATTTTTCATATAACTTTAAAATAAAAAATTGATAGTTAAAAGAACTACAATCTATCCACGATTTCTCAAATCTGCCTCCTTAGTTGACATAGTGGTCTCTCAAAATTGAATATTACTGCATATGATATTCTCTCTTCTTTTCTTTGATCAATTATCTTCTTCTTGACTTGTGATGCAACTTTAGATTTCAATTATTCCAACATATTCTCCTTTAGCTATGGCTTGATTTCCTTTTCTTTCAGTTCAATACTTCCACAATCTTCCTCTATATGCGTATAGGCTCCAGCGCTTCACTTTGCATAGAATATTAAAAGCCTACAAAAAAATATGATCTTTTACAACAATATTCTTTTCCTCTTAACTTTCAAATTTCTCAAACCAACATATCTTATGCCTTAACATGCTTGGTGCCTTCCTCAAACAACAACTTTCTTAGTTTTTGAGAACTTCTAGAAACTATCTTCAATGACCTTTGATAATATTCTCATTAATTTTAAAGTTCTGCAATCTCCATTCTTACTAACTCTTAATCTAACTTGCTTTGATAGAACTCTCTTGTGGTGGATGGAGAAACACTAAATATTAAAATGTAGAAATATGGTGTGTTTCTACACAACAACTATTTTTTTAATGTATTCAATGAAACAATTACATTCATCTACATTTATACAGGTATTTGGAAGAATGAAGTTGTTTCTAAAATGATCTTTCACCAATTTCACCTTTTTTATACTAATGTAATTTCACAAATATTTCTAGATGATGCATTCAATGCTAGTTGGTTGGTTGAGTGGGAGAAATTAATTCTCTTTAACATTATTTCTAGTGGCAATAATTCACAATCAATGGGAATACAATTGAAAGTTTACTGCATGGTGAGATTGTTAGACAACAATACCTCTCCACTTAATGTTGTGTTTGAGATGAGGGACATAGGAAAGTATTATATTCATTAGCAAATTTACAACAACATAAAAGAAAGGTATGCTAAATCTATATAGCTTTCATTTTCTTAGTCTTATTCCATTTAGCATTGCAATGTGACCTAGCTTCCCATTTAGGTTAGGAAAATAAAATAGGAGTGAGAAAATATCTCAAGAGCAACCAGTAGAGTTCATTTATAAAAAATTGAAAAGGAAAGAGATATGATGTGGTGTTAGATGATGTTTGGGAATCAAAGGAAGGTATATTTTATAAGCTTGGCTTCCTATCTTGAGATAATTGGCATTGGAAAACTCTGGTTAGCACAAGAAATAGACTGGTTTCTACAAATATAACTTCTCATATTTACAAGATGAAATGTTTGTTAGAGAAAGATAATTGCATTTTTTTTCATTACTATGCATTTAAGGTAAATAAAAAACTACATTATCAATAGGAAGAAGACAACTGTGACATTTTAAATGGTGAATGTGAAGTGTTGTATGCTTGCATTAACTTCTAATATTCACTTTGAGATTTAATTCATATGTATTTAATTAGCTCAAATTTGTACTAATTTATGAATTATCTCATCTATGTACTTATATTACATACATTTTGAGGTTTGGTTCACCAAACCTTACATTTTTTGTGAACATGGTGCTTCTTACATTTTGCATATTTTTTATTGGAAACTTTCAGATCTAATTTTTCAATATGGAATTTACAAAATCTTGGCTTGCACTTTTACATATTATTACATTTTTTATTACCTAAATCATACTTTTATTGCTAACATAACTAAAGTTTACTAGAGATACTTTATTACAAAATGTAAACCTTATATTTTGGCATCTCTTCTTAAGATTTATACTACAAAAAATAAAAGTAAAAAAGTTAAATATTGAAACTAATTGTAACCTCATATTCTTTAGAAGCTTCTGTTCGGAAATATATTTTACATTACATAGAATTGTATATCAATTTATCATGTATCTCTAATAAATATATAGCTTTTGAGTTAAATTATTGAGTTCTTGGATCCCACCCCACAAAAATTCCAACTAATATATCTCCATAATTATGGAGAATTGTCCATGTTGAGTTGTATCCACTATTCTCCATCAAGTTGTGTTATGAGCCTTGTAAAGGTATAATTCCTAATATCTCTAAACTCCCAAAATATTTGAGCAATTATCCATCTTGATCTTTATCATGAGTAGATCCCTTATTATATTTACGACAAGGAATTGAGTACCAAACTATCTATGGTTACAATATTTCCTTGTCTAATCTTGCTTCAACAAGAGACAAAAATATTAAAAAATTTCTTATGAAAAATAAAAATTTGGATTTAGAAGCTATTTGAAGTTGTATGCATGCTCTAATATCTACTTCCTTGAGTCTCCTATTTTACCATTTTAAACCTATAACAAAAGAAATAACATTTGATTCTCTAAAATTTTCATTAGATGAAACATGCGTGGACCCGAAATTACTAGCTACATGTAGATACATGTGTGAATTTAAAAAAAAAATCAAATATAAGAATAAATAGATAATAACCCTCACAAAGTAGTTACAAATGAAAATAAAATAAAATAAATCTTATGTATTAGACATCATTTTGTAATTCAAAACTACATAATTATAATGTTTTTCATTTCCTAGATAATAGAGCTCCCTCCTTTAACTCTTTTAACTTTTAACCTTTATAAAATAAACCCATTGGCTCTTTTGGCATGCAATCAACTACCTTCAGTGTTTCTTAAATAAATAACACAAGTTCTTTACAAACTACCTTCATTGATATTAAAAAAACAATAATAATTTTTTTTACGAAACTATTTTGTTGCCTTGTTGTGCACATATATCAAATATTACTCCTTTATGTCATAACACTATTTATGGACCTTGATATGAATTATTATTATTATTATTATTATTATTATTATTATTATTATTATTATTATTATCATTATCATTATCATCATTAGTAGTATCATTATTACTATTAATTCTACTACTATTATTATTATTATTATTAATTTCATTAGCAATGTCAGTTAGAGATGAAAAAATGAATAAGGATGGAATTAGTTTAAAAAGAAGAATGAATAGTGGTGACTAGTGACTCACACGTGAGGTCATAATTTAATTAGAAATTATTTATTTTTCCCAATAATCTAATTGAGCACATGGTGTAGGAGAAATAATAAGATTCTAGAAATAAATTCAAATTCAGATTTTAAATGCATGGTCAAATGTAACCACTGCTATGACAAGTTGTAAGGAATAGGTCTTGCATGAAAGAATTTTAAATTCAAATTTAATATGCATGTAACCCCCACTTTTGCATGGAATTATTTTGGGAAAAAAGAATATTTGAATCATTTAATTATTTTGTAGTGGGAAAATGGCTCTATTTTCTATATATTGAATACAAGATTTTTCGAAAAAGGAGTTCATTGTTTTTTAAAAGTAGTCACGAGTTCTTTAATTTGTTTTCTAATTCATGTTAGTTGTAGCATAATTTCTATAGAAATTTCGCATGAGTTAGGATTCTGGAGAATTGTGAGAAGATTTCTTTCACCACATTACAAGAAGAGGAATGAAGAAGGTTGGTTCGGGATTCGAAGGTCGATTCAACTACAAGGTTTTCATTCACCATCTAGATCTAGGTTTGTTTCATCTTATCTTCCAAAAAAATAATACTTACCTTCATGTTTTATTTCAATAGGAGAAAAAATAAAAGGGAAAATTTCAATGCATGTATGTTATAATTTCTATGGAAATTTAGAAGTAGTTAGGGATTTAGATATTCTGTTTAGATTTGAAAAGAGGATTTTAAATGTGATGGGATAAACAATGTAGAAGATTTCTCCCCTTTCTCTAAATTATCTCTTATTGTCAGATTGAGTTGATAAAAGTAAATAAATAAGTAATGTTTTTTTTACCTTTATCAAACTTTAATTTTTAGCAAGTTAGTATTTTCAAAATAAAAGTGTACGTATAAATGTATTTAATATTTTATCTTTTATGAAACCCTTCCCTTTTATCCAATTTACTATCTTAGTGATTTATAATTCTATTGGTGAATAAATTAAAAATAAAATAAAATTAGAATCTATATTTTATGTCAAATTTCATTGTAGATTTATGTTATTTTATTTAAGATTAAATTTAATTAATATCTTAAGAAAATTCAAAATGATCAAAATTATATAAATCTATTTAAAAATATTGACATTAATATTCAATGAGTTATTATTTTTTAAATAATAATAATAAATATATTATCTTCGGACATGTAGTGTCATGGTTTAAACACAAGGCCTTGTGCCTTCACTGGGCCATTGTGCTTGTGGATTTGAAAAAGTGAAGTTGTTCTTTAAAAAATAATAATAATAATAAATATAAAATAAATAAAGTTTGAAATTTTAAAAATAATATTTAAATTTCAAAAGTTTAAATTTTAGTTTGTGCATTTTTTTTTTCAAATTCCAAAACAATTATGAATGGGTAGGAAAAAGGGGTTGTAAGGCCCTCCCTAACCCTGTGGACCTGCATGTGCAGACTGTGGGGAGAGCGGGACCCATAGAGGGGTGGGCCGCCGCAACTCCTCCCTCTTACGGTTTAACATTTTTATACTTTTTTTCTTCTTATTAAATCAATTTAATTCAAAATCAAATTATTTTATCAAAATAAATAAAATTTGTTTTATTAAAATAAATAATATTTATTTACATCATTATTTGGGGTTATTAATTATAAGTTATTTTAGAGTTGAAAATTAAATTTATATTATTAAATTTAATTGATACTAAGTTAATCGAATAGTTAAAATAATTTTTATTTTAAGTATTTCAAATAATTAAAATTTATTTGTATCTTACAATTAATTTGTGATTAAAGTTATTTGAAAAAAAGAAAATAATTTTAATAGCGAATTTTAAATATTCATTCTTGAGTGAATATTAATTATTATCTTAATCAACATTTTATTTTTTATAAGTTAAGCTACTTACCATCATTGTAATATTTTAAGAAGATATAAATTTAGGGTATCAAAATTGTAAATATTCTTATTCAAATGATTTGAACATTAAATCAATATTCTAATCAACAACCTCTTTGATGAAACTTATAATGGAATTTAATTGGAAATACGAATCTTCCCCTTCAATTATGGAAATGATAAGTGCATTGGAAAAAAAATTCCTTCTTAAAATAGGTAACACTTTAACTCAAGTCAACAAGAAGGACTTACCCTGAAGTAGTGGTCCACCTCCAATAAGACTTGCTTTGAGACATTCAACCATCTCAAACATTTGTGTTCCTTGTATTTTTTAGTACAACTTCTCTTAGTTCCAATTAAGGAATAAAGAGGATTTATCTTCCATGTAAATATGTGTAGTTTGCTCATTAAAAACAATTTATATATTCCAAGGTATATAAAATTAATGTTGGTTGGACATCTAGGATAGATTTAATAGTGTCACTTTGTAAGACATAATAATCCCTTAGAATTTTCTTGATTCTTTCACTCTCAAGAAAGTATTTCTTTCATAGAATTATTTCCTTAAACTTAATCCATAGCATTGGTTCTTTTTCATCAAGTATCACTAATTAACTTCAAATAAATTCTAGTAGTAAATAGATCCCCTAATACATTTCAAATATTTATGTTGTTTATTTATTTCAAAGCTTCCTTTTTCAATTAGTGTAAATGTTAAAGGTTAAAAGAATTTACTAACCAAGTAAATATGTTTAGATTCATAGTTACCCCTTTTATGTATTTCAAGCAATATGATTTCACCTATTCGAGAAGTTTTTTATTTGATTGTTTCCTTAATAGATTCAAGATATAGAATATAAGAGGCATTTGAGAGTAGTGAATTATATTAATAGTTAAAACATTTACGTTCTAACTATGAAGAAACATAAGAATAGTAAAAAAAAAAGAGAGAAGTTTCATTTACCTTGCAAGTAATTAGTGTAAATAAATTTTATTAACATTTAAACTTAGAGGTAAATTTCATAGTTAAATTTGCATACAATCTGAATGGTATAATTTATTTTGGAAAAGTATTAGTATTGATTAGGATGTAAATAAATTTTATTGAAATCATAATAGTTCTCAGCAAATAGAAAAGCAAATCATAATAGTTTTCAGCAAATGGAAAAGGAACAAAGATTGTAATCTTTTTACAAGATATAATATAATCTTGCAAAATCTCAAATTTAATGAATAAGTTATAATTTGTTTTAGTGTTTTTTACCTTAAATTGAGTTTCAAGAAACCTATCCTATGATCATTTAGAATCAATTTGAAGTAAATTATTGGAGAAAGATTCTAGGAATTTGAAATTTCTGGGATAAAGTTAAGCTTACTTCAGGTGGAAGGAATTGTTAGTATGTTCTTATAACCTTGCAAAAGATTTAGCATTAGTTCAAAAGAAGCTAGAAGTAGATTGATTGGAATTATTTAGGAGCTTTATTTATATTGGTTAATTGGAAAACAATTAGACTCTCTTCTAATCTTATTTTCAAATTCTGGTAATTAAAAGTAATGTGGTTATTTTGAAATTTGTTTCCAAAGTCTTTCTATTTGATCGTTGAATTTTCTTCCAAGAAATTCAATACCTTTGAAGTATTAGGAATGTTATTTAAAGTAAGGTTATCACTTGTAGAGAATAATTAAATGTAAAATTAATGTTATTCTAAGTTGTAGAATTGGTTTATCAATAATGAGGTTAACCTCAAGCTTATTATTAAATAAGGTTTCTCTAGTAGTGTTAGATTTATTTCCAAAGTCTTGCTATCTAATCATTTATTTTTTATTTCAAGTAATTTAGTACTTTTCAAGTATTAGGATTCATACTTAAAGTGTAATGGTCATTTTCATAAGCTATCTCCTACAAGTATCATAGTTTTCAAGTGATTAGTACCTTCATGTATTTAGTTCAAATTTTAATTATTATCATAGTTTAATTTCAAGAAAATGCTATTTCCAAAGTGGTTAATTTGTTTAGCATGTAATACTTATATCTTAGTTTAATTTAAAGCAGGAATTCCTTGCATGCAATAGTTTTTTTCACAGTCCTTTTAGTGTAATGTTTATTTATGATTTAATGAATTCATAGTTAAATTATTAGATAGACAACTAAACAAGAGGAGTTTGAAACAAAAACCTTAGTAGCGTTTGTTATCTATGGTGCCTCTAGGTCATGCTTATGGGTAATGTCATCGTGTTGAATTACTGCACTTAACGACATATGTGGCATCATTCCTCTAAATCATCGGGGAGAAATAAGGGTCATTTGGGAGTTAAAATCCAAGGGGCGGGTAATCCCCTTTGGATAGATAATCTAAAAAACTAATTCTTAAAAGAATTTGCATCTGCTTAGTTAAACCTTAGAAAAGCCCGTTAGGGTTTGGTTGTGTGTGATGATTTGGAACTTATTTTTTTATCTTGGTGATTTCAGTAGATGATAATGGATTAAGGGTGATGTATTTACAAGAAATAGGACTTAGTTGTATTAGGCCACAAGCAAAACACCACCTTGAGCCTTCTTACTATGAAGATACCATCGTGGGTAGCAATCGTAGAGAAACTATCTAGGACATTGACCCTAGAAAGGGTTGTGTACCCACCATAAAGTTGACATTAAACCATAGTCAGAAACCATAACTACATAATTTACACCTTGATCCCGTGCCAAAACGGGTATGTAGGCAATCTAGGGATGAAGATGTCCCTTGTACTCAGGTGTTTGGGGATGGGGATTAGTATTGGGTTTTGGGTGAGTAGTTGGTTCTCGAAGTTCCTTGGTATTATAATCAAATGGTGCAAATACTAATTGAAGGGTTAAAATTAATTCAATCCATACTCAGAAGGAATCTCGTATGGATTTTCTTGACTTCTCGAGGATTGAGGCCAAATTTCGAGGTGAAACTCAAGCTTGTTTATATAATTATTTTTATATACTCCTAAAGATAGTGACCTCAATGCATTCCTAGTATGGGAGTGTAGTCTTTAGAGAGTGCCTCAAGACCTAGATGGTCCCGATGAGTCTAAAGTCTTTGGGCAGAGCATATCCTATTGTTAGGAATAGATGCCTACCTTGTTTGGGTAGATGCCTATCCCTGATTGGATAGATGAAACAATATGTCCCATATGGATAGATGCCTAACCCATATGGTTATATTCCTAGTCCCATATGGATAGATGCCTAACCCATATGGTTAGATCCCCATCCCGGTTGGTGTTAAAATATGAGAAATAGATTACAACCTAGAATTGAATTTAAAGAGATAGATCAAATAAACTATAAATGCAAATGAAATAAATAGCATAACACTGATACTGAGAGAAAAATGATATGAAGTAATCCAAAGGCAAAATAGCATAAGATTACTATCTCCAGCTATATTATAAATACAAGCTAGTGTTGGATACAATTGTTTAATTATGTGTTGTCTTTGATGTTACACAAATGTCATATCAGTCTACCGAGTTTAGAATGTTTGGCAAAGCAGTCAGACAGAGTCTACCAAGTTCAGAATGTTCGGCAAAGCAGTCAGACAGAGTCTACCGAGTTCAGACGGTAAGAGAAGCAAGTTAAGTCGGTCTTCGAAGAATATGTGAAGGAAAGTTAGTCTATACCGAGTTCACAGTCTTTACTGAGTTAAGTCGGTCTTCGAAGAATATGAAGGAAAGTCAGTCTTTACCGAGCTCGCAGTACTTACCGAGTTCAGTCGGTTATCGAAGAATCAGCAGTGTTCACCGAGCATCAGTGAAATGTTTATGCAGCCGACTGAAGCAATATTTAATTTATTGAAACTTGTATATGTAGCCGACCTATGTAATATTTATTGTAACTTATAATTGAGCCGACTTGGTAACCTGAATGGTATATATGAGAGATCAAGTTGCGATTTTGAAAAAAAAAAAGTATGGAGATGTGAAGGAGCAAAAATGTGCGAATTTTGATGAAGGATCAGTGATATCCTTCAGGTGCAGAAAAGATATATGTGATCAGTAAGGATCTATTGGCGCAGAACAGAGATCTGTATCAGCAAGATAAGTTGTGTTTAATTCAGGTCACTTCATTGTTGCTTTCTAACCATTGTAGCAGTGATACCGAAATCTCTTAACAGAGTTGGTCTAACAACCATTTTGTAAATCCTCTAACAAGGTGACAATTCGGTTGAATTGTTCTTAAGACCTTTCACAAGGCCACTCCTAGAAGGGTGATCAAATCCTCTAACCGGGTCACACCTAACAGTGTGTTTTGTAACCTTTAATAGGGTTGGCTCCTAACAGGGCTCACTTTAGAAGAGTGAAAATCAATAACTAGTTACATTGGTGGTTTTCCCAAAATTGGGTTTCCACGTTATATCTGGTGTTACTTGTGTTCATGTTATTTGTTTCATGCATATTAATGTTTGATGAACAATGATAAGCTAATTTACCGAGTTACAGCAGTTTATATTTAAGACATCTAAGGGACTTGTGGATTTATTTTTGTGGTAACTGATTCACCCCTCCCCTCTCAGTTACTCCATCCATATTTCCAACAGCTAGGTATTGAGTTTATATAGGCAAGAGAGAGGGGAGAGGTGGCAAAATAGACCAATAGGGCGAGGCCACTATGTGGGTTAAAGATAGCAAGAGCATCTTCCAAGATAGGAAATACCACCTCCCTTGTAGGATGTCAACACCTCAAATCACCCACTCACTAATTAAACTCACTTTATTTAACATAAGCAAGCTTAATAAAAGTGTAGGAAATACCTAGGATTATAGGAAAAATATAAACCCAAGGAAATTAAAACCTACACTAACACCCCCCTTTAAGCATAGCTTAGGTGGGTAAAAATATGGGTCTTGACAACTGAAGCCTGATGAGGTGCCCATGTACATAGATTTTTTCACCAACAAAGGATAACCCCCTCAACAAAAGAGAGTATGCCCCCCTAGAATAGAGAGAAAGAAAGAAAAACTAAGAAATCCCCCCAGAAGAGGACACCTGCCACACCCCAAGCAAAGCTCACAAATGAATGAACTTTCTCTTAGTGAAGGTCTTGGTGAATATGTCTGTAGTCTGATTTAATGTCTGACAGTACTAAAGATCAAGAACCTACTCATGAATCAACTCCCGAATGTAGTGCATGTGAATCTCAATGTGTTTGTTCCACTGATGATGGACAAGATTGCGAGAAATCATAATGGCACTTTGGTTGTCACAAAAGATGACAATAGACTTTCAAAAGGAATTTTTTACCAAACTCAGTGAGAATGTTCTAAAGCCAAATGGCCTCAGTAGCAGCATTAACTACTCCTTGATACTCATCGTCAATGGATGAAAGATCAATAGTAGATTGCTTTTAGCTCAACCACAAAATTGGACCAGAACCAAGAGAGAAGAAATACCTTGAAGTAGACTTGTGATCCTAAGAATCGCTTGCCCAATCTAAATCTGTGTATCCCACCAAGTTAATATCCATGACCGCTGCATAGTGAATCCAATAACTATGAGTGCCATGTACATAGTGAATAATCCACTTAGCTGCCTTCCAATGCATCTCATGTGGCTCCTACATGAACCTAGAGACCAGGCCTACAACATATGAAATATTAGGCATCATGTGAGTCAGATATATGAGGCTACCATCCAATTGGTGATAAAAGGTAGCATCCACCAAGGGTGAAGAACAAGAAGCCTCAATTTTGACCCCTCATAGAAATGGAGGTGGTGTAGACTTACAGTCAGGCATGCAAAATCTAGAGATCATATCAAGAGTGTACTTAGGTTGTCTAATGAAGATACCAGAAGATGAATGAGTGATCTTAATCCCTAAGAAGTAACGGAGTAGGTCTAAGTTAGACATCAAGAAATGATCATGAAGGGAATTTTTGACTACCTTGATGTGGGATGAATGACTCCCTGTGATCAACAAGTCATCAACATATAGAATAAGGAGTGTGAGAGTATCATCATACTTCAAAATGTAGATGTTTGGATTAGAATGGCACTGAGTGAACCCAACTGATAGAAGGAAGGAGTCCATCTTGGCATACTAGGATAAAGGGGCCTGTTTAAGACCATAGAGAGACTTTTGAAGGTGGAAAACAAGCAAAGGATCTTGGATGAACCCTTGTGGCTACTCCATATATATCTCCTCCTAAAGGTCATTGTCAAGAAAATCACTCTTCACATCCATTTGATGAACTTCGCAATGATGGGCTACAACAAGAGCAAGAACAAGTCAAATGGAATTCATCTTGGCAACTGGTGCAAAAGTCTTATAGTAGTCAATCCTAGGAACTTGGGAAAATCCTTTGGCAACTAGGAGAGCCTTATACTTATCAACCAACCCATGTACAAAAAAAATTTCTCAGTAGATCCATTTTCCCCAAGTAATTTTCCTTCCCTTAGGAAGAGGGGCTAAATCCCAAGTATGGTTCCTCTCCAAGGAATTGAACTCCTCTTGCATAGATGCATCCCACTTGAGGATTCCTGAAGCTTCTCAAAAGGACTATGGATCTAAAGTTATAGAAAGGAAAATATGTGCAACATGTTCAAACCATGACCTTGTTCTTCTCTCATCTGAAGGATCACCAACCCAATCACCTGCTGACTCTAATATCTAACAAGCCAAAAGAGGCCCAGTACCTAGAGAATGAGGAGAATCTAGAGGAGAATCAACAACCTCTAAATAATGACTAAGAGAGGAAGAAGATGAATCCTCATCATCACCATCTAAAGTGGAGGAAGAAGACTCCTCAAGAAGATTGAAATCCTTGGAAGAACTATCATCATGAAGTTGCAATGTCTCCATAGGAATGAAAGATGGAGAAGTGATAGAAGAAGAATTGGAAGTATCTTCCACAAAATGAACACTCCTCTCAATGAAAAGATCATGTGTGCTAGGATGGAAAATCATGTAGCCTTTGACACCATCTGGATACCCAACAAATATGCAAGGCTTTCTTTCCAAATCCATAGCCTTACATTTCTCTACTGGAATGTGGGTCCATGCAAAAGACCCAAACATTTGAAATTGTTTGATTGTGGGTTTTCATTCAGTCCAAGATTGAAAATGAGCTACCCCCTTAACAGCTCGATGAGGAACTTGATTCTTGATATAACATGCATATTTGATGGCCTCTGCCCAATACTAAGGTGCCAATGATCTAGAGTGAGTCATACAATTAGCCATTTCTTTCAAGGACTGATTCCTACATTTTGCAACTCCATTTTGTTGTAGAGTGTAGGGGACCATGTGTTGAAGACCAATGCCTTCTGAGATACAAAACTACTCAAACCTCTGGGTGACATATTTCTTCCATTATCGGTTCGTAGAACCTTGATAGTTTTCCCTAATTCTTTCTCTGCAAAAGCTTTGAACTCCTAAAAAAGACTCAGAGACTTCAGACTTTTGTTTGAGAAAGTATACAATGGTATGTCAAGAAAGATCATCAATCAATGATTAAGACATATTTGTCCCTACTGAAAGAGGGATGTGGAAATGGTCCTGCCAAATCACTGTGTACTAGCTCCAAAATTTGTGTATCTCTCCATGCTTTGCCTTTATTAAATTTTTCTTCAGGGTGCTTGTTGGAAACAATGAACCACTGAGAAGGGGGTGAATCAGTGGTTCTCTAACTTTTCTCTTTTGTTGTCCTTTGTGAGCATACTGGTTAATAGATCTGACTCTATGCAGACTTGCTGGTTAGTAGGGAGACCTACACAAGAGTAATCACATGAGAAACATCACCTAGCACCTATATATACGAGGAAAACCCAAGATGGGAAAAACCTTGGTGAACAATGTTGCTGGAGACTATTGCTCTAATCTAGCCTCACAATGAAAACACTTTTACAAAGTTTAGGGCACCAACCCAAGGAGCACCAACCCCTGACTTTATGGGATACAACCCAAAGGAGTTACAACCCCTGACTTTAGGGTACCTACCTAAGGAGCACCAACCCTTGACTTTATGGGCTACAACCCAAAGGAGGTACAACCCCTGCACTGAGCTACAACTCAATGTTCTTAAAGAAAAGTTTAAATACAAAAGTAGTTATCTTGTTACAAGTAAATCTTGCAACCATTTCATATACCTTACTCTGCCAGTGAGATACCTTCTTTGCAAGGCTCACTTGTCTTGTTGCTCACACCTACTACTTCTCTGTCGGTAAGCCCTACTGGTACACTTCTTCTTCTCTTCTTCTTTGTAGTATCTCCTCCTCACTACTCTACACTTTACCAGTGCTAAACTCTACCGGTTCACTGTCTTCCTTCTCTTCAACATTCTTCACTTTTTCTCTATCGGTATAACCACTACCGGTTCTACTCTTCACTCTCTCTCTTGTCTTAGATACTCTCTGAGCACTTGGCTGATTTTCTCTGACATGTAGAAGTAAAACTTAGTCACATCGTAATAGCACAATATATTTATTCTCTTCAGAAGCAGTAGCACCTAAAAATGTCTTTTGCCATCATATTTATAGACTGGTTTTCTTGTCGAAAGCTAATTCAAATTCTAGATGGTTAGGGTTTCTTCACCATCCTCAAGGGAAACCAAATCCAATCAGATCCAGTCTGATCTGATATTCCAGACTACCAACTACACAAATCCACCATTTATAGGTCTCCTAGATCATGCCTTCCATCTCTGGTGATCTTCTTTTTACCCTATCGACTGGTCTCTTTGTCAAACACCAAGATTTGGTTCTACTGTTTCCCTCAACCACCTCAATCTCCTCAATCACTCTTAGCTAGCTCGTAGTTTTCCTCCAGATCTCAAGCCTCAAACCCCTAAAATAGCTCTGCAACATGTCCCAAGGTTTGTGGGACCTTCCATTAATGTTGACCAACCCTACAACTACCCCGTCAGTGTAGATTCCATCTTTATCCAAATGCAGGTTCACCACCTTGACTCCAAGTGGCATCCATATTGACCAACTGCCAGCTTGGCTCTTCATTTCTAGAGATAAGTTCCACTTACTGGTGGAGTGGCATCTTGCCTTTTGCATCCTACAACATTCCTATTTGACGTTCTTATTTGTGCAACATTTCTTCAAATAAGCACATTTGATCTAGTGTGGGAACATTCACTATCAGTCATCTCTTCATATGGTGACTACATCTTCATCAGGTGGGAGTCCTGTTGTGTTGCAACCTTAAAGAATAATAACTATTCATTCTTTGCCTCTAGTGTTGATGTGATTCAGGTAACATTTTGCCTCTTCATCACAAACAACCACTCAAACACCTTGATCATCCTGCTTGTACACTAGTCATGACCTTTGCAGGTTGACAACCATTCAATTGGTTGATCTAACTTCCCCATGTCATCACATCACTTATCAATTGACATCCTTTCCTTACCAGTGATATAGTGTACTAATACTAATCACCTTACCATCTCATCTACACAAGTCAGTCACTAACCCATGTACCGGTGACTCCTGAGGTCATCTTCCTTTCCTTACTAGTGCTCTGCAACACAAGGTGATATCCAAGATATCTAAAATTGCACTCCCTCTTGACAGTGTTGCACATACATCTCTCATGCCATTAGGTACTCCTATACTAGTTGACATCAATGACAACACAATGCTAACAATTCTTGCCAAGAATGCATCCTTGACAAACTCCATCAGAAAATATAATAGAAGGCAAGCCTATAACCATGTCATGTCGACTGAGAGGCTACAAGTAGTAGTAGTTCAAGTGGCCAAACTCTTGATGCCACAAATGATTCACCTCATTTGAGTGAGTGAGCAATGCAAGTGAAGGAGAATCAAGAACAAAGTAAGAAAATAGATACATTCTAGACTGATGATCTATCTTTGTAATGCAGTCAAGGTAGGGAGATCCAATGAAGGAGAGCCCATCCTTGTAGCCTAACACATAAACCATGCAAAATATTTTAGTAACTGGTAACACAATGCTAGAAATAGTAGAAAGAACAACCGATAACAACGCATAATACATATCCAGTAAATAGTAAGAACAATTCTTAGTATAGTCTAAAGAATTATAAATGTCACATGTTGGATCATAGTCCAAGATACCAACAATGCACAATCCTCTGGGAACATCGGACAAAACACAAGAAACATACATCCATGATCCACAAGTCACAGAGATCAACCGCAACCTGACCCAACTTCGCTCAACATACTATCAAAATAACCAGTAAGAGCATATCAACCAGGCCAATATTGGAATCGATAACTCACATGGATTAAATCCAATCGCCATGAAACTCAAACATGGAAAAGATGATGAACACAGAGGAAAAAGAAACAAAACCATGACATTAAGCACTCAAACACAAAGAAATGCCATGATCCCGAGCAATCCCACTAAAAAATTCTCAACTGGTAGGAAGTAGATTGGTGCTCTCGTATCACTTTCCCACTACAATTGTAGACCCATTGTGTAGCTCATTGATTACCACTATATCTAGAGTGAACTCAACCCGCTTGCTAGAGCTAGTGTGAGTGATCTGATAGATAGATAAGAGATTAGTTGACAAAGATGGAACACAAAGGACATCATGAAATTTTCCTTTGCCTACATCAACAGGCCCTCTCCCATGCACTTCGTCATGAGTGTCATCTCCCAATAGAATAGATGGCATAGAACATGACTCTAAGGAGGAAAAAATATCTTTGAATGAAGCCATGCAATGTGAAGCACTCGAGTCAATGATCCAGGAATTAGGATGGGAAGCAACAACAACTAGGGCCTTGCCCTTTCCTTTCCCCTTACTTGTGTCCTTTGAATATTCCTGAGATGAACTTGGTTTGATAGAATCAAGCATCTTGATGTTATTCTTTTCAAGAAGATGAGACAAGTGACCAATTTGCCTCTTCAGACATTTATGTTCATCATGACCATTCTTCTTACAATAGGAACACTTAGTTTTCTCCTTCTTGGGCTAATCACCTTTTGAAGAAGATGCATCATTAGCTACTTTTTAGGCAACTAGTTTCCATTCTTTCTTATTTTCTCCTTGGTTCTTTTGTTTATTTTATTTCTTAGAAGGCCCTTTTTGATCATTTGTACCCTAATTTGTAGCCAAGGCATGAAATTTAGAGGGCTTTATTGTGCCCATTTAAATCAACTTATATTCTTCTTATGTGAGTTCTTTTGCAAAATCATCAAGAGACAACATTTTAAAGCTGGTTCCTAAGGCAATTTTTGTAGCATAGAAAGTAGAAACAAAAACTAAATAGATTGGACCAAGTTTGGAAATAATGCTTAGAATCAATTGTGAATCTTTCTTATCTATCCCACATTCCCTCAAATGAAACCTTATAGCCTTGAGTTTTGTGAAGAAGTCATGAATTGTATCAAATTTACATGGATTTAACTCTATTAGCTCATTCTCCAATTTGTGTCCCCTTAATTCATCTTGTTTACCAAACAACTCTTCTAATGTTTTTCATACATCATTAGAGTTGTAGAAAATTCAACATGAAAAAAAAGATTAGAAGATACATATATACATTGAGTACTATAAGCTTCATCACATTTGTTAAACCATTTTGGCTTTTCTACAATTAGTGTTGGTTTAGTTTCAAGTCCCATAAATACTGTAAACAACCCCAACTTCTTAAGATAGATTGTCACTTTTAACTTCCACTCATAGTAGTTGTAAGGAATGAGTATTGATACTATATTTTGATCCATTTTAATGTAGAAAGTAAGATTTCTCGTGCAGGAAAGAGAGATGAAAAAATCAGAGAGAAAACACTAAACCACCCCCCCTTTCTATTAGAACATAAATCACACCCCCAGATATTATAAGGTGGCACTTTATAATTTAGTGCATTTACAATGCTAGAATTATTTTCTGGAGTTTTACAAAGTTCAAAAAATAGACACAAATATTGAAGGCAAAAATAATACCTCAGAATATAAACATCAAACCAACACCAATGTATTCTACTTGAAAAAATATGCACTTTGAAATAACTAATGACCTAAATCGAAGATCATATGTGAAAGTTATAGTGGTTTAAAGTTCATAAAATAGGAACTACCCTCTAGATTTGCTGATAAAACTTATTTTTTTGGAAAATTGGTAACTTCTAACAAACATTGATTATGCCACTACAAATAGTACAAAAAATGCCCCATTTGAAAAAAAAATTCACTAAAAAGTACCTTCATATGACTCAAAACAACTAATTTGAAGATCGAATGCAAAAAAGAAAACTGCAATGGTGAGGGGTCTGGATGTAACTTTCTAACTTAATTTTTGAAATATTTTCTATTTGAATACAAAATATTCCAATTACCTTGATGGGTTTTTATAGCAGCAAAACAAACCCAGAAAGTGTTTTTCTTTACCACTTGCGAAAGATGGGGCCGCAGTGTAAAATAACGCCTTTAACAAGGAAAAAATGACATGCAAAGCTTTTGGTGTCTGATTTGCGCACACTTTATATGAAAATAGATGTTTTTGGACCTTCCAAACACAAAGGAAAGGTTTGTTAGGCCTCAAAATACACTATTTGAAAGTTCCTTTTATAAATCTAAGCTTCAAAAACCTTGTTTCACAAAAAATATATATATGTAAAACAATATTATTGGATCTTCATAAACCTTTGCTGGTTTTTCAGATCATTAAAAATGCGAAATAAAACACAACAATATTTTAAAAGATCTCTACAATAATCTAATCTTTCAAAATAGGCTCTCATACCATGTTAAAATTTGAGAAACAAATTACAACCCCGAATTGAATTGAAAGAGATAGGTCAAATAAACTGTAAATGTAAATGAAATAAATAACATAACAATGATATAGAGAGTAAACTAATATGGAGTGTTGTAAAGAAAAATAGTATCAGATTACTATCTCCAAATATATCAAAAATACAAGCTAGGTAGTGAGTTTCTATAGGCAAAAGAGAGGGGAGAGGTGGCAAAATGGACCAATAGGGAGAGGCCACTATGTGGGTTAAAGATATCAAGAGAATCTTCCAAGATAGAAAATGACACCTCCCTTGTAGGATGTCAACACCTCAAATCATCAACATACTAATTAAACTCACTTTATTTAACCTAAGAAAGCTTAATAAAAGTGTAGGAAAAACCTAGGATTATAGGAAAAATATAAACCCAACTAGGAAAATTAAAACCTACACTAACAATTGGATGGATGCCTATCCCATTTGGATAAATGTAATTGAGTATGTGATTCAATGAAACACACTTAAGAATAAGTAAGAATAATAAATAAATAAATTTATATCAAAAAAAAAAAAAAAAAGCAGTTGAGATTTTCAGATTAAGTTAAGAGGGTTAATACATGTGGTATCAAAGTGAAGGTTCAAGTCTAGGCCTTGAGCTCACTTCAACTTATGTAATCTAGAATGAGTGTCTTGGAAAATTTGTCAATAGTAGGGATAAATTATTATATTTTACATCAAGAATTAAATAAGGATTCAAATATCAAGAAGAACTAGATGGTAAGGAAAGTGGGAGAGGAAAGCATAACACCACTACAAGGAGTCAAAAAGGAGTTAATAATGATGGAAATAAACAAGACCAAGGAAATAATGTAACAAGAGTAAAAGCTATAGTAAAATTGTCAACTAAGCAAAGGGATAAGATCAACTCCATGGAATAATTGATGCAAAACCTTAGAGCAAGGAAAAGTAACATCAAATAAATAGAAGTGGGACTTAAATAGGAACTTTGGCAATAATTGAAGAAATGAGATGGATATTAGAAGACAAGATAATATATATTGGACCTATCTAAGGATATGAGGAAAATAAACCCACATAGGTTTGATGGGAAGCAAATTGGTGAAGGAGCTGAAGAATGTAAAAATACTTTGAACTAAAGGACTTTAGTGAAACAACTAAGACATTATGAGATTCCTATCAACTTAATGTGGAAGAAACTAGTTGGCAGACTAATACTAAGGAACAAATGGGTATAATAAGTATATAATAATATGAGATCAATTTATTCACCATTTTTGTAAAAATGGATATCACAATTATTCTTCAATGAGAAGGTGACATAATTCCATAATATTTGACAAGGGGCTTTGATGGTTCAACAATAATGAAATAAATTTGCCAGTTGATAAAGTACATACCTATGTATCAAAATAATGAGAAGGGTTAAACAAAGAAGTTCATTTTGGTCTGAACACCAACATAAGGGTAGAAGTTGATGAAGAAAGTGCTTGAGAAATCATTAAATCAAGAAAGGAAGATTCAAATCCTAGCAGGAAAAAGATAGAATTTTAACGAGAATCGTTCATTCAAAAGGAAGCATGAATTCAAGGGGAACTCAAACTTCAACAAGTATCAAGAGTTTAATAAATATGAAAGGAGGCCACCTCCTAATCAATCAAAGGGATGGATACAATAATAATAGGAGCAATTATGATGGAAATGATCAACAAATAGGAGAACTTATCTACCAAGGTTTGATGAAGCAAGGAATGACCCTCCTATGAATTGGGGAAACAAGGATAGAGTTATTCAGAGTTTTAGAAAGATGTGAGTACCAATTGCATAGAAAAGAGGTTGATCAAGGCAAAGTATAATGGACTCAATATGATGCAAAGTATAATGGAATCAATATTTAGTGCATCAAGACGATGCACAATTTAAGGGGAGAAGGATGTAATAACCCTCTTTTTGGACCTTGATATGACTTGCTATTAATATTATTATTATTATTATTATTATCATTATTATTATTAATTTCATAACCAATGTTAGATAGAGATAAAAAATTGAATAAGGATGGAATTATTTTAAAAAGAAGAATGAATAGTGGTGACTCACATGCGAGCTCATAATTTACTTAGAATTTTTTTTTCCCCAATAATTCAATTGATAACATGGCATTGAAGAAAAAAGAAGATTCTATAAATGAATTTAAATTTATATTTCAAATCCATGGTAAAATGTAACCGCTGCTATGACAAGTTGTAAGGAATATGTCTTGCACGAAAGAATTTTAAATTCAAATTTAAGATGCATGTAATCCCCACTTTTGCATGGAATTATTTTGGAAAAAAAAGAACGTGAATCATTTAATTCTTTTGAAGTGGGAAAATTGCTCTCTTTTCTATATATTGAATAGAATATTTTCGAAAAATGAGGTGATCATTATTTTTGAAAAGTAGTATTGAATTCTTTAAAAAAAAATTCAATTCATGTTAGTCATAGGATAAGTTTTGTAGAAATTTTGCATGAGTTAGGATTTTGGAGAATTGGGACAACATTTCTTTTACCAGGTTATAGGAAGAGGAATGAAGAAGGTTGGTTGTGGATTCAAAGGTCAATTCAACTATAAGGTTTTCATTCACCATCCAGATCCAGGTTCATTTCATCTTATCTTCCAAAGAAAAATCTTACCTTCACGTTTTCATTCAATAGGAGAAAAAAAGGGGAAATTTTTATTGCACACACGTTATAATTTCTTTGGAAATTTAGAAATAGTTAAGGATTTAGATATTTTGTTTAGATTTTAAATGTGATGGGATAAACAATGTAGAATATCTCTCCCTTTTCTCTAAATTCTCTCTTATTTTCAGACTGAGTTGGTAAAAGTAAATAAATAAGTAATGTTTTTTTTTACCTTCATCAACCTTTAATTTTTAGAAGTTAGTATTTTCAAAATAAAAGTGTACATACAAATGTATTTAATATTTTATCTCTTTTATGAAACCCTTTCCTTTTACCTAATTTACTATCTTAGAGATATATAATTCTATTGTTGAATAAATTAAAAAAAAGTTAAAATAAAATAAAGTTAGAATCTATAATTTTTGTTAAATTTTATTGTAGATTTAAGTTATGTTACTTAAAATTAAATTTAATTTATATCTTAGGAATATTCAAAATGATCAAAATTATATAAATCTATTTTAAAATATTGATATTAATATTGAATGAACTAATTTATTTAAAATAATAATAATAAATATAAAATAAATAAATTTTAAAATTTTACATTTTGAAAATAATAATTAAATTTCAAAAGTTTAAATTTTAGTTTGGACGATTTTTTTTTTATTCAAAAAATTATAAATGGGTGGGAAAAGGTGGTTGTAACCCCCTCCCCCACCTTGTGGACCTACATGTGCAGAATGAATGGAGATGGGAGGGGGGGGCATGCACCCCCCTGGTAGGCCCCCTGCCTATGCAAGTCCGCAGGGCTGCAGAAGGGTGGGTTGTCGGACCCTCTCCCTCTTACGGTTTAACATTTATATGTTTTTTTTTTAATATTAAATCAATTTAATTAACAATCAAATTATTTTATCAAAATAAATAAAATTCATTCTTGAACGAATATTAATTATTTTCTTAATCAAAATTATCTTTATTATAAGTTAAGGTTTTCTTATTCCAAGTTTTTGTCTCGATTTTTTACACTTTGCTTTGATGTTTTACTTGATGTTGAATTGGTCTGGCTCCTGGTCTCTACGTTCATATTTCCATCATTGTGTAATAGGGATATGGTTTTTTCTTCCTTGGATAATTATCATTTTGATATGGGCTCTTTTTATTATGATGGTTTTCTTCCTCGCCATGAGCTCTTGGGTAATGGCTGGTATAGTCAATTATTGTTTGAATTAAGAATGGGGCTGATATGTGATACCATGGATGATACATGGGCTTCTATGGAATTTCTTTTGAATCGGGTTCCTGCTCAGTTTGTGGACAAAGCCTAGGTTGTTTTTGAGGCTTTGCATTTGTTACTTTCTCTGAGTTTTTTGTTCTCTACTCCTGTATGGTTGGAATTCCCTTTAAGGGTTGTTCCTCCTCTGGATGCAGCTTATGATACTCTTATTGAAGGCACTAGCACTTGGTTCTTACATATATGATTACTATATCTTGGAGTTGTGGTATGTTTTTTATGCAAATTTGGATAATTTTGGTCGAATTCCATTTTGACATACTGGATTGTCCATTATTTGCTCCCCATTTGGTACAAGTATATGGGCTCCTTCATGTCTCTATATGATCTTCTTGAGGAGATATTTTTTGATATCCAGCTCTTCATTTTGTAACCAACTGATCCTCCCCAATTCATAAAAGCCTATGGGCTCCTTGGTGTCTCTGCATGATCTTCTTGAGGAGACATTTTTTGATATCCATCTCTTCACTTTGTAACCAGTTGAGAGATATAATAAGTTGATGAAATTTGTATTTAGATATGTCCTATGGGACCTCTTTCTATTGTTCAATTGTATGGGTTTGGGTGGGTTTACAGATCATCTGGATATGTAACAACTATTTTGTAAGGGTAGTTTAGTTTTTTGGTTTATATTTAAGGTGATAACTAGAGGTTTTCTTGTGAGTTCTTTCCTACCGCTATGTCTTTTGAACCCGTTGTAAAAATTATTAAATATAATAAAAAAATTTAGTGGCTTTCCCACTTTTATTGAAAATATAAAAAATAAAATATAAAAGGTAATATTTTAGTAAGAGATAAATTTAAGGTATCAAAATTGTAAATATTCTTTTTCAAATGAATAGAACATTAAATCTTTATTCTAATCAACAACCTCTTTGATGGAACTTATAATAGAATTTGATTGTAAATCTGGGTCTTCCCCTTAAATGATGGAAATGATAAGTGTATTGGAAAACAAATTCCTTCTTAAAATGGGTAACACTTTTTCTCAATTCAACAAGAAAAACTTACCTTGAAGTAGTGGTCCACCTCCAATGAGACTTGCTTTAAGACATTCAACCATCTCAAAAATTTACATTCCTTGTATCTTTTAGTACAAATTTGGTTAATTTTATTTAAGGAATAAAGAGGATTTATCTTCCATGTAAATATTTGTAGTTTCCCTCTCAAAAAAAATTTATATATTCCAAGCTATATAAAATTAATACTGGTTAGACATGTAGCATAGATTTAATAGTCTTACTCTTGTAAGAAATAATAATCCCCTAGAAGTTGCTTGATATTTTCACTCTCAAGAGCTTTCATATAATTAGAATCTTATTTAAAGCATTATTTCCTTACTCTTAAACCATAGCATTGGTTCTTTTTCATCAAGTATCACTAGTTAACTTCAAATAAATTCTAGCAGTAAATAGATCCCCAAATACATTTAAAATATTTATGTTCTTTATTTATTTCAAAGCTTGATTTTTCAATTAGTGTAAGTGTTAAAGGTTAAAATAATTTACTTACCAAGTAAATATGTTTAGATTCATAGTTACCCCTTTTATGTATTTCAAGCAATATGATTTCACCAATTCGAGAAGTTGATTATTTGATCATTTCCTTAATAGATTCAAGATATAGAATATAGTAGCCATTTGAGAATAGTCAATTATATTAATACTTAAAACATTTAAATTATGACTACAAAGAAACAGAAGATTAGTAAAAAAAAAGAGAGAGAGAAGTTTCTTTTACCTTGCAAGTAATTAGTGTAGATAAATATAATTAACATTTAATCTTAGAGGTAAATTTCATAGTTAAATCTCCATACAATCTGAATGGTATACAATTTATTTTGGAAGAGTATTAGTATTGATTAGGATGTAACGAAATTTTATTGAAATCATAATAGTTTTCAGCAAATGGAAAACGAACAAAAATTGTATTCTTTTTACAAGATATAATTTAATCTCTTAAAATCTCAAATTTAATGAATAAGTTATAATTTGTTTTATTGGTTTTTTTACCTTAAATTGAGTTTTAATAAACCTATCATATGATCATTTAGAATCAATTTGAAGTAAATTATAGGAGCAAGCTTCTAAGAATTTGAAATTGATGGGATAAAGTTAACCTTACTTCATGTGGAAGGAATAGTTACTATCCTTTTATAATCTTGTAAAGGATTTAGCATTAGTTCAAAAACAACTACAAGTAGATTAATTAGAATTATTTAGGAGCTTTATTTATATTGGTTAATTGGCAAGAAATTAGACTCTCTTCTAATCTTATTTTCAATTTTTGGTAATTAAAATTAATGTGGTTATTTTGAAATTCATTTCCAAAGTCTTGCTATTTAATGGTTGAATTTTCTTCCAAGATATTTAATACCTTTCATGTATTAGGAATCTTATTTAAAGTCAGGTTATCATTTGTAGAGAATAATTAAAGATAAAATTCATATTATTTTAATTGGAGAATTAGTTGGTTTATCAATAATGAGGTTATTATCAAGCTTATTATTAAATAGGGTTTCCCTAGTAGGGTTAGATTTATTTCCAAAGTATCTAATCATTTTATTTTTCTTTCAAGTAATTTAGTAATTTTCAAGTATTAGGATTCATACTTAAAGTTTAATGGTCATTTTTATAAGTTATCTCCTACAAGTATCATAGTTTTCAAGTGATTAGTACCTTCATGTATTTAGTTCAAGTTTTAATTATTATCATAGCTTTCTTTCAATAAAATACTATTTCCAAAGTGGTTGATTTGTTTAGCATGTAATACTTATATCTTAGTTTAATTTCAAGTAGTAATTCCTTGCATGTAATAGTTCTTTTCATAATCATTTTAGTGTAATGTTTATTTATGATTTCATGAATTCATAGTTAAATTATTAAATAGACAACTAAAAAGAGGATTTGGAAACAAAAACCTTAACAACATTCAGTTTCTATGATGCCTATGGGTCACACTTATGGGTAATGTCATCGTGTTGAACTACTACATTTAACGCTTAATAAAGCTTCAACAACAATATTTGTGGCATCATCCCTCTAAATTTCTAGGGAGAAATAAGGTCCACTAGGGAGTTAAAATCCAAGGAATGGGTAATCTCGCTTGGATTGATAATCTCAAAATATAATTCTTAAATGAATTTACATACACTTAGTTAAACCTTAAGAAACCCCATTAGGGTTTGGTTGTGTAGGATGATTTGGGACTTATTTTCCTATCTTGATGATTTCAAAGGATGATAACAGATTAAAGGTTATGTATTTAATAGGAAATAGGACTTAGTTGTATTAGGCCACAAGTAGAAGGCCAACTTGAACCTTTTTGCCATGAAGCTAACATCGTGGGTAGCAACCATAGAGAAACTGTCTGGGACATTGACCTTAGAAAGGGTTGCGTACCCACCATACAGGTTACATTAAACCATAGTTAAAAACCAAAATTACATACTTTACACCTTGATCCATGTTGAAATGGGTATGTAGGTAGTCTAGGGATGAAGTTGTCCCTTGTACTCAGGGGTTCGGGGATGAGAATTAGGATATCGCTTTGGGTGAGTAGTTGGTTGTTGAAGCCCCTTGGTATTTTAATCATATGGTGCAAATACTAATTGAATTGTTAAAATTAATTTCATGCATACTGAGAAGAAATCTCGTATGGATTTGCTTGACTTCCTGAGGCAGAACTCAAGCTTCTTTAAATAATTTATTTTGATATATTCCTAAAGATTGCGTCCTCGGTGCATTCCTAGTAGGGGAGTGTAGTCTTTAAAGAGTGGCTTAGGACTTGAATGGTCCTAGTGTGTCTAAAGTCTTTGGCAAGTGCATATCCTATTCTTATGAATAGATGCCTACCCCATTTGGGTAGATGCCTATCTCGGATTGGATAGATGAAACCTCATGTCTTGTATGGATAGATGCCTAACCCGTATGGTTAGATTCCTAACCCATATGGTTAGATGCCCATCTCGGTTGGATGGATGCCTATCCTGTTTGGATAGATGTACCCGAGTATATGATTGAATCAAACACAATTAAGAATAAGAAAGCATAAGAAATCAAAATTTTAATATATAAAAAAAAAATTCAATTGAGATTTTTGGATTAAGTTAAGCGGGTTATTACACTTTATAAAAATATAGCATGGTTAAGGCTCATAACATGTGAGAGAAAATAAATACATTTCATGGACATGTGGATAAAAATAAGTAATTCTCTTGTAATAAATTTACTAAGTAGATATTCTCAAACTTTCTTCTATTGTGATATTAAATATTGTATTTTTCATGAACTAACTTGGTAGGATGTCATTGTACAACAACAATATATAAATACCATCTTCAAGTGCCTTCCTGATCTAGTTAGAGTTGTTTGTGAAGTCCCCTATATCTAGACATATTTCCCCTAAATGGAGCATAGCTATTGAAACAATACTATATCGGTTATAAAAATCATAATTTTTTATTTGAATGCTCTCTCTTCATGTAAAGTTCTACCATTAACATTTAGTAACATATATACCATGTTTATAATCTTCCCACTTACATTGGTAGAGATAGATAGTAAAGTTGTTGCTTATAAATTACTCTAGCAATATTCGTCTAGACTATAATGCTTTAACCTACTATTAGTTCAAGTTATGCCTTTTATTAGTCGAGCAACATTATTTTAGACTATAATGCTTTCAACTCCTATTAGTGCTTCCTTTTACCTAGGACTTATGACTTTATTCATTGCGTGAAGTATCGCCCAGTACATCTCATTTAGAAAGTCTTATACTATGGATGTTTGAAGTTGAAACGCGAAGTAAAGACGTGTGTTGGTAGTTGCAAACAATGCCCAACCATGTGAGTTTGGAGTTGTCGGAAAATATATCACTTTAGAGTCTTTTGGGCAGCGGGGAGGGTTTCTGCACCTGCGCTTGTTCAAAATTGATTCGTTCTATGAATTACAACATTGTAAATTGTTCTATTTACCATTAGTTATCGTTTAAGGTATTTAGTGATTAAATTTATGATAAGACAGATATTGAATTTTTTTTTAATTATTCTTGTGAAAGGTAGATGGATATGTGGAAACATATGAAACTTATTGTATCATGTTAATATTACTTCGGAAATTTTCAAGCTACTATTCCACTAACCAGCACTAACCACCTCCTTATTATTAGTTGGTAGAATAATTTATATACCTTGCTTTGTAGTTCAACTTTGCCTACTTATCCTTGTTTGTATTTTCCTTCCCCCTTATATTATATTGATGCTAGTTATGGCCATGACCATGTGTTCCAATTCATAGTCTTGTGATTTAACACTAGCAAATCGGTGCAATACTATCTTTGATGTGTATTGATTATACATTTTCTCTTAATATTTGGCATTTTAGATGTCTTACTAATATTAAAAAAAGTATTCCTTTATTTTCAAAAATGTTGAATTAAATTAAATGTTATATAATAGCTACATTAAGGAGGATAGATGCTATAAAGTGAAAGGTTAAGTTGGAAAAACTATTTTGTATCTTTGAGATTAATTAGTTATGCTTAGGTCATGTCATATTTAGGCTACCAACATGGTCCTATGTGGTAGTAATGCTATCAATCATTCCTTGTTATAGTCAAATCACTAGCAAGATACTATTGTATTATCTTTTATGTCATGCATGTTCTAACATGAGGCTAGTTAATATGACATTTGTGCCATAATCATGTTTAGATATGAACATTGGGTATGAAGCCATGTTGTTGTGTGCTCATTGAGCCAAGGGTTCTATGATAGTGTGTCATTCATTTGAGTGAACACGAGCATACCTAGCATGATTATTTTTTTCAAGATAGTTTACTATGATAGTGTGTTCATTGAGCCAATGGTTCTATCTAGGTTAAGTTGGAAAAAATCTTTTGTATCTTTGAGATTAACTAGTTACACTGAGTTCATGTCATATTTAGGCTACCAACATGGTCCTATGTGGTAGTAATGCTATCAATCATTCCTTTTTATAGTGAAATCACTAGCAAGATACTATTGTATTATCTTTTATGTCATGCATGTTCTAACATGAGGCTAGTGAATATGACATTTGTGCCATAATCATGTTTGGATATGAACATTGGGTATGAATCTATGTTGTTGTGTGTTCATTGAGCCAAGGTTTCTATGATAGTGTGTCATTGATTTGAGTGAACACGAGGGTACCCAGCATGATTATTTTTTTCAAGATAGTTTACTATATACTTGCACTTATCGTATTTGTAGATAGATACATTTTGCGCTTTCAATTACTACCTAAATGGATAAGGTGATAACATATGAGGAGCCTTAAAATATGTTATATAATATTTTGATCATATGAATTCTCTCCTTCCTTATTCGTCACTTAAATGTTTATTTTTTTTATCTTATTAGTGACTTAATGCTAGTCACATAGTATTGTGAACTATAATTAATGTTAGAATTTATCATAAGAAAATATATATATACTAAGGACCTCATTTGCTAGAGCTAATCACAAGTCCAAATTATAATTTATAAATCTATTTTTCATTTAATATAAAATAAAATTGTAAATAATAGAATAAAAATGTATAAGCCTCGTGGATGCATGACTCAAAGAAATGGTTTCATTCAAGAGGCTATGAGTTGAGTCAATCACAACTAAACATAGTCTATTTGAAATAGAGGTGATCATGTAAATAGATGTGGCACCTAGCTACTATTTATTTGATGAAACTTACCATGGTGCAAGTGGCTAAAACCCCACCAATTCAAGGCTAGTAGATGGAAAAGAAGGTTGTGTTATTCAAAGAAACCCACACAACCTCTATAGTTGCCTAAAAATATTGCTCATATTTAGTTATAAGTAAACAAAATGATATTTCACATACAATATTTAGCTGCTATTGTAGCCAAAATCTATACTACAAAGACCAAAATCATATGCTACAAGATACAACAATGCCACACTAACTCGTGCAATATTACTAGATACTTACACAAAAGATGTGACCAATTCTAGAACATAAAATCTCATTAAAAATAATCTTATAAACCATGTAATCCATGAAATAAAATATAAAAAATAAAATAGACCCTTATTTAATAGATTTAATCTTGACACCTATTAATTAAATATTATTAAAAAAATTAGTTGCTATCCACCATATTGAACTAAAGTGCATATAAGAAAATCATTAAACCTATTGATTTTTAATGTAACAGAAATCCATAGATGTTTACAAATTTGTCTTACAAATCATTATAGCATCAATGATAAAATGGTGGTTTCTTAGACAACAGAATTGACTACAAATAATTTATGACCTTAACTTATAGATTGCCAACATATTGAATATTCCAAAGCCAAGTGTTGGCTTGTACCCAATTTATTTTTCATCATATTAGCTCATCTATTTTATAATGGTTATCAGTCTTTTCAATGAGTTACCATTTCTAAAATAGGTACCCATTTCAATTGTAATTGTTATTTGTTAATTCTAGTAAAATAGACTAAGGCCTCCAATTATGTAGCTTACTATTCAAAAATATGCAACTGAAAGTGATTTCATGTAGTTTTTTATTGTTCCTTTTCTTACATAGTATCTTGTAATGTCATATAGTACTCCTATATTTTAAAATGAGACAACCATTGGAACAATTTTGAAGTTGAATCAAGTAAATTAGAGGAATAAAGAGGAGTTTTTTATTTATTCATGTATGCACATACATGTTTCAAAATTTATGGAACAAAGAATTGTTAGATGATTTGGGACTTCATAATTTTAGAAAAGTGTCAATTGAGATTAGATTAAATAATATTATTTTTATCAAGAGGGTTTTGCAATCATGAGATCAAAAGAATGTCAAAGAAAGAAATATAGGAAGATCGTGACACCTAAAGAAATTAAATCATATGTAAAAGGAAAATTATTCAAGAATTGAATCTAAATACTGAAACATATGGTTGCATGATTTTTAAAGATGACAACATTCAAGAGACAATGATGGGTGAGATGGATGTAGATAAAATTTAGAAGAGGTGAATATGAAAGAAAATATGATTATATAAACAAATCTAGGTATGTCTTTAGATCCATCTTTCAATGATATGGAAAATGTTAAACTATACGTACAAATCTAGGTATGCCATCAAATCCATGTTTTTTTGATATGGAAGTTGTTGATTTAAAATAAGTTGGATACTCTATGAATAAAACCAATAATATTCATAAAGAAAAAGAAACAAAAGTTGATAATGAAACCCCTTGTTTGAGTGAAATAAGAACACATGCAAATAGATTCTAAAAGCCATTTCTTATAAGAAAAATCTAGGAATTTAATGTCAATGCATGTTACATTGCTCACCCTATAAAAAAATAGGCATGAAAATCCTAAACAATTAGGCATTTATATGAAACCAAAAAACAAAGATGAATCACTTAAAAATGTTATGCCTACGGTTACTAGTGACATTGATTGTATTAGAAAAAAAAATCAATCTTAAGAAAAAAATCTAACATCACAAGCTATAACAATTGCTTTTTCTTAATAAAATGACTTTGAATAGAAGAATTTTAAATAATAGTAGAAAATTTCTAATTATACATCATTAAACTTGGAGAAGGGTGGAAATGAGAAGAGTTATAATTGAAAATTATCCAATCAACCAATGTTGGAGTTTTAGTGCAGGACTCCTAATATCCGACATGAAACTAAATATTGAAATGAAAGCTTTGATTGTGGAATTTTGGAATGATGATACAAGGGTGTAATATAATGCTAGAGAAGTTTTTAAATTAAGAGTGAGGTCAAAAATTTGTGATCCTCATAGAAAACACCCTTTAGAAATTACCCAAAACATTTTTTTAGATTTTTTTAATATGATTCAATGTTAGTATATATTAGAATTAGTCAAATATCATTTGAGAAATGTAAACCTTGGTACGTAAATATAAATAACCACATAATCACTTGTTGTAAAAATCATGTTTAATTTCATTATTATTATGATGTTTTTTGATATATAGATTGTAATAATAATAATAATGAAATTAAACACGATTTACAATCTATAATGAAAAAACTCATTTTTATTTCAAAATTGAGTATATTTGGTTATTCCACCCCAAAATTGAGTATATTATATTTGGGGTGGAATAATGAAATTAAACTAATTTTGGGGTGTTTTAAAAATCTGTGGTACCAAAAAGGTGCTAAAACTCATTTTTATTTCAAAATTGAGTATATTTGACATGTGTCAAATAAGGCACTCACCTTATTTGATGGAATCCAAATAGGGACCAAACCTTATTTTGTACACACCAAATAGAGTCAACAATGTTTAAAACTCAAAAAAATTCATTTCCATATTCATTCTATTGTGAACCGATGAATTCTACTATTTTTTTTCTCCTCCACCTACAATCACCAAAGGAAGAAAGTAGATTTT
Source organism: Cryptomeria japonica (assembly GCF_030272615.1). NCBI lineage: Eukaryota > Viridiplantae > Streptophyta > Pinopsida > Cupressales > Cupressaceae > Cryptomeria > Cryptomeria japonica. The sequence goes on along the minus strand of NC_081412.1, from coordinate 204,332,917 downwards.
TCCCTTGAATTTTCTAATTCTTCACCAAAATTCGTCCATGACACCAAGGAGGTTGAAGAGGTATGATTTTATGATTTCTTGGTATCAAATTTTGATTAAGTTGTACATTAAAGTAGTTTCTTTAGTTAAAATTTCTTTAGATTTACAAATATAAAATAATCGAGAATATCTTGAGGAAATGATCACAAGGCTAAAAGTTACCACCACCTCAACAAACTTTTATAGGACAAACCTTGCTAATTTACTGTAATCAATCATATCTCAATCATATCTCATGTAACATCAATGAGAGGGTAAAAAAAATTTTGATCCAATAAAAAGTTAAGAAATGAGACAATTTTATGCCAAGAAGTTATTATATGAGGGAGTGAAGAAAAGGAGAATTAACAAATCTGACTTGTATGTACTTCTCATGGACCCCCAAACAAGTCAACCTTTACACTCGGGATGCAAGTAGTTGTTAGATAGTTGAGATAACCAGAAGACAACTGAGAGGGTTGGGGGGGGTAAATAAGTTGTCATACATTACCAGAACAATTAGAAATTTAAACTTTAATACTGGACGCAAAAACAATAATACCGAAATAGCAGTTAATCCAATAAAGCATAAACAATAATCACACAATAAAAGTCATCCACACAACACCAAGATTTGTACGTGGAAAACCTGGTAAAGGGAAAAATCATGGTGGGAAGCCTACCCATAATCAGATAATACTTCTACAATAAGTATTTGAATTACAATGAAGGGGCCTACACTTTACGGAAGGCCAATAGCCTAGAGCACACTACTCATCACAAAAGGAGCCTCATTGATTACATATAAATCCAGACTAAAATCCAAAGAAGTGTTGAACTACAAAAGATAGCATCTCCTATGCCAGAGTACAGTCTTGGTTAAGCTCAATACCAAAGGACTAAATCCTCTTACACAAACCTAATTCGATCTGAAATGATCGACTGACTCCTCTTCTTGAATGATATTACATTATTCACACATTACATTCCTTGACCATGACCTCTTACATTAACCATGATGATCTACCATGAGATCTTACATCTATTTATACAAACCCTCGAGCATAAACAATTAGGTCCATGACCAGATAATAAACCGATTACATAATTACAAACCATGTCGGCCTTAGAGAAAACAAGTAATAACAACACATAAGAAATCTCAGAAATACAAATATAGGTCCTATCCACATGTTACATTAATGTCGGCCCATAACCTAGATCAACTGGGACCAAGTATAGGTCCACATGCTTCAGCAATGATCTCCAAATGCCAAGTCTCGAACATGATTACCAACAAAATCCTGAAACTCTATCAAAAGTTGTACCAACAACACTTATGCAATTCATCAAAGATCTCCACCAAAAGCTATGTCGGTGAAACCCTCGCTAGAACCATAAACCAATCTTCTAAGCAATCAAGATAGTATCCAATCACCAGACCAAAACCAACTAACCAAATATGAGTATAGGTATCATGAATAAGCCAATTCCATCACCAGACTGTACTAGAGTCTACTGGATCATGTCGGATCCATGTTAACTAGAAACAACTTAACCTACTAAGACCAGAAGGGTGCTGGTAAAGTATCCAAATAGCTAGTGTTGACATCAATGGAAAAACATCAATGCAAAACATAATCAATTCCAACAATCTCCCCCTTTGGCATTGATGACAACACTAGATGTGAAAAACATCCAAGTACCAAGAAATGCCAAACAAGTCTCCCACTATGGAAGACAACCAACAATCACTTGCATATAGCTTTGAATATCTATATCTCTCCCTTTGACATTTTTACTTTTTCACATGATTATCTCCCCCCCGTTGACATCAATGCTAGAAATCTGATAGAATTATCAAAATAAGAACATGAGCCTCTAAATCTCAAAGCTGACTACTCACCCTGAGCAGTACCATCCGACATCAGTGCTGAAATGAATAGTATATATGATAATGCATGTCAGACTGATGCCAAACCGCATCAATCAAGTCTCTATTAGAGGGGGAGAAACCCCCAATCTATCTCTCAGGTACTGAAATGCTTCCTTAGATAAAGGTTTAGTTAAAATATTTGCAATCTGTTCTTTAATATCCACATAAATTAGTCTAACTTCATTTGCTTCCACCTTCTCCTTCAAAAAATTATACTTGATAGATATGTGTTTTTTCTTAGAATGAAATACCAAATTATTTGATATATCAATAGCAATAGAGTTATCGTAGTGAATAACTATCGATGCATCACAATCCACCTTTATATCCTTCAACATTTGCTTCATCCATAAAACTTGTGTAGAGTTAGTAGTAGCAGCAACATACTCAGCTTCAGCAATAGATAGAGAAGTACATGATTGTTTCTTGTTGATCCATGAAACCAATTTCTTTCTAAGAAAGAAAAATCCACTAGAAGTACTTGTCTAATCATCAACATCTCTATCCCTGTCAGCATCTGTATATGCACATAAAGTAAAGTTATCATCCTTAGGGTACCACAAACCATATTCTTATGTACCTTGCAAGTATCTTAAAATCCTTTTTAACACCATCTCATGATTTTCTCTAGGATCACTCTGAAATCTTGAAACAATACAAACAATATTCATAATGTCAACCCTAGTCTGAGTCAAATAAAGCAGATCTCCAATCATAGATGTGTATCTTGTAGATTTCCCTATGTAGAAACATCTTTTCTTGTCAATTTCTCACTTTTAACCATTTGTGTACTTACCAGCTTAGAATCTCCCATGCCAAATTTCTTCAAGAATTCCTTAGCATATAAAGCTTTCGAGTGTTGCTTACTAGTTTTAGATGTAGATGCATGAAAAGTAGGTCCAGTCTTCACAGCTCTAGAAGGTCCAAATTCCTCAAGCTCAAAAGTAGATAGTTTCCCAACCAAAGTATCTCTATTAACAACTCATTGATAGCAATAGCCTTCATTTTGTAAGTCAGTGGTAGGGCTCTCAGGAATCTAGAAACAATTTCATCTTCACTCAGAGTTCCACCACAACATTGAATTCCCATAACAATCTCATTTACTCTTTCCATGAATGCAGTAATCCTTTCATCTTCTTCCATCTTCAGGTTTTCATATCTCACTTGGTAACAATCAATTTTAGCAACCTTCACTATAGGGTCACCTTCATTAAGAGTCTGCAACTTATCCCAAATATCCTTTCTAGATGATTTGTTTGTTAATCCCATTATTTTCTAATCAGAAAGTGCACACAAAAGGGATTCTCTTTCTTTACAATCATTCTCAAGCTTCTTGTCCAGGTTTTTCAAAGGAGGATTGTGAGATCCCAGATTATAGGGTGTGACACCATTCTACGTAATCTCCCAAATCTCCTTGCCAAGATATCTTAGATCAGTGTCCAACTGAATATTCCATACTATATAATTTGTTCATTCAAGCTTCTCTATATCCGTTCAAACAATAGCTCCAGAAGAACTGGATGAACTTGAATTGTTAGTCGCCATAGGATCTTCCTCAAGAAGTTTAGTTTTTTACAGAGAGGACCAAATCTTTGATACCAATTGTTACACAGTTCAGATAACCGAAAGATAACTGAGAGGGGGAAGTGAATAAGTTGTCACAAAGAATTAGCAATTTAAACTTTAATACTGAAGCCCAAAATAATAGTACCAAAATAGAAGTTAATCCAATTAAGCATAAACAATAATCATAAAATAAAAGCCATCCACATTACACCAATATTTGTATGTGGAAAACCTAGTAAAGGGAAAAACCACTGTGGGAAGCCTACCCACAGTCAGATAATACTTCTCCAGTAAGTATGTGAATTACAATGAAGGGGCTTGCACGTGAAAGAAGGCCAAAAACCTCGAGCACACTGCTCACCACAAAAGGAGCCTCACTGACTACATACAAATCCATACTACAATCTAGAGAAGTGTTGAACTGCAAAAGATAGCATCTCCTATGCCAGAGTATAGTTCCCATTAATCTCAATACCAAAGGACTAAACCCTCTTACACAATTCCAATTTGATCTCCAATGATCTACTAACTCCTTTTCCTAAATGATATAACATTATTCACACATTACATTCCTTGACCATGACCTCTTACATTAACCATGATGATCTACAATGAGATCTTACATCTATTTATACAAACCCTCAACCATAAATAATTAGGTTGGCCACGAGACAATAAAATGATTACATAATTACAAACCATGTCAGCCTTAGATAAAACAAGTAATAACAACACATATGACATCCTGAAAATACAACAATAGGTCCTATCCACATGTTACATTAATGTCGATCCATAACCTAGATCAACTAGGACCAGATATAGGTCCACACACTTTAGCAATGATCTCCAAATTCAAAGACTCAAACATGATTACCAATAGCATCCTAAAACTCCATCAGAAGCTACACCAACACCACTTATGCAATTCATCAATGATCTCCAACAAAAGATTTGTTGATGAAACCTCATCGGAACTAGAAACCAATCTTCTAAGCAAGAAGGAAAGCATCCAATCACCAGACCAAAACCAACTAACCAAATATGAGTATAGGTATCATGAACAAGCCAATTCCATCACTAGACTATACTATAGTCTATCGGTTCATGTTGGATCCAAGTTAACAAGAAACCACTCAACCTACTGGGACCAGAAGGGTGTTGGTAACGCATCCAAACAACTAGTGTTGACATCAATGACAAAACATCAATGCAACATATAATAAATTCCACCAAACGGACAACAATGGCTACCTATGCATTGGTTCCACTATGAAGGGATTAAGACCAATTTTTGGGATAGGTGGTGGATGTTTTTTATTACCCTCCATGCAATAATTATGAGGAACACTCATACTTCTTGAAAAAACCCTACTGTGAGTTTGTCCTCAACAATATCCCAAACTATTTTTACTATCTAGATTTCGAGGTTGGAGTTGGGGACTCATCATGTAACAGAATGGGGGCACAATGTGACCCAAAACTAGCATTGAGACCCTTAGCTAGACCTATGGTGGAGCATGTCACTATTCCTTCCATTATGAAGGAGAGTGTCAAGGTAAAAAATTTAAACTCCAAATTAGCTCACTCAAGCTTTTTTATAATATGTTAGGCCTCTAGAAGAGGGTGATGGGAGAGATTCTTATAGGCCTCAAGTTCAACCTCACTTTTGTTGATCTTGTGGGTCCATTTGAACTCATAATCTTAAGAGTAGTGAGCATTCACATGCATGACAAACATCTACTGTAGAGAACATTGTCATGACAAAAGAGTTTTTGAATGAAACATTTGGTATTGAGACTTATGTGAATTTCTAAGAGTTCAATTCATTCAGTTTATTATTTTTTATTACAAAATATAAAAATATAACTAAATTAGTGGATGAATATGATAAAAAATCAAGGTCCAAGTGTTCACAATACTTGTAGTGTTCTCACATCACTATTTTTCATGACGCCATCCACTCCACATGTATGTAACAAGTAAAGAAATATAATTATGATGTCTGAATGGTTGAACTTTATGTGAATGATTACCTCATTGATCATTTTGGATATCAAATGGTTTGATGCTATAGATTTGGCATCAACACCTCATATGTAGTGAAGGTCATTGATAGACTTTCACCCAAGTAACCAAATTATTCATTAATATTGTTGTAAAATAATTTAGATTGTTTTGATAATAGAACAACACTTATTATTTCATTTTTAGATGTTAAAATCAGATACTCCTCTTGGTTTTCAGAAAGTTCAATTGCTTTGATAGAGGTACAAGACAAATTAGTAATTTTAATATTATATTTTTTCTTTTAATACCATATTATTGAAATTATTAATAATATGTGTATTTAGTTTAATTGATATTTTGATGCTTTCATGAGGGTCTTGTCACTCTATATTCTAAATTTTCCCATATTGTGGATGGACATCATGATTTTTTGTATGTGATATAAGTGATTATTCTATTATATGTCATTCTAAAATTCAATCTCTATATATATTAACATCTATACATTTTGTGTTATTAGGTGGAGGTTTAAGAGAGTCTAGAGAGGAGGTCAAGTGACAGCATTTGGAAGATACCTACATCATATACATCTTCACCCACTTGAGATCCAGAGGTATCTTGTGACCTATTTCCTTCCCCTAGACAGATATGGCTAGATTATGATACAATGGTGTATGCTGGTATATGGAATTTTTGAACATATGTTTTGTATTATGGATATATGAAATTCCATATCCATATGGATTTTGACAAGCCTATATTACTTTATTGGACATATTTTATACTTTCATCGATTTATAATGTTGCATGGATTTATCGGGTTTTTGTTAACGCAAATCATTTTTATCATTGTAATCCATAATTCCAATACAAATGATTAAATAAATAATTACACAAATTTAATTGTTAATTGAATTTCCAACTTAAATATGCATCTCTATTGCATTTATATTTACCATGTTATTATAATTTTTAATTATTATAAGCATATCACACAATGTATTGATAGTTGATATTACAAGTAACATGATAAAATGTTTAAGTCTAGATCAAAAGTGCTTTTATATTTGATTTATTCTTTCACTCAATTTTCTTCATTCTATATTTATTTCAATGGTTCATTAGGACTGTATGATTCTCCAATTTTGAAAATAAAAATAAAAAATGAGTTTCTATGAGAACTTTTCAAAATTTTATCACAAAAGAGGTTTCTTGTATGCTAGAATGCTTGTGTTTATATTTGGGGAAGTTTATGTTTTATAGGTGATGTAGCATCTTAAATTGTACCCCCTTACAATTTTGTCTGCATTTCAGCCCTCACCTTGGCATCTATACTTCGAGGCTTGACTTAGGACCATATTTTTCTCATACTATGCAACTTTTCAACCATTTTCACTTCACACCTCATCTTGCCTTCAATTTGTGGTCTATGATTTGGCAGGACTACAACATGGCACCCTGGTCCTCCCAATTTCGGAGCCCTTAATTGTCATGTGATTTGGGTGGGAATTATTGTTCCGCGTTGGCTCATTTTAGAAAAGTAAGTTGTTTTTCAATGAGAACGTATAAAAGGAGGTCTATCACTCTCATTTTAGCATCCACACACATGAAATTCAATTTGACATTAGGCAATCAAGAATTCAAGTTCAAGTGAGGAAGCAATCAGTCTTCTTTCAAGCATTGGACTAGAGATAAAGTCAAGGTTCAAGCATTGGAGTTGACATTAATCTTCTATGTTGTTTAAGAATTCATGAAACCATAATTCCATGTGGAGATAAACAAAAATTCACAAGGAGGTATCGCATTTGTGTTTTAGTCATTATTCAACATCTGTCTCAAAAGGAGAAGGGTGAACTCACAATAATGGTTCCCACTTTTTTGCCACTTTTGACACTGAGATGTACATTTTTAAAATAATCTTCAACTTCCGAGAACTATAACTTTTAAACTATTAAAAATTTGAAGATGATGTAAATTAGTGATTTCTAGCATTTTGTTTGTAGATACTATATACATTTTTTTCAATTTTTTTTGAAAGATTTTTTAAAAAATTTTCCATCTCCCTCGAAAAGTAGTTTTTTACAACAAACTACATTTTTTAAGAGTGATGTGCCTTCCGTAACGCATAACTTTTTTTCTATAAATGATAAAAACTCAATTCTTTCGAATTTTGGTTTGTAACATCAATATCCAGGGCATGCATTTGGTTTTATAGTGATATGTTCAATATTTTTTATTTTATAAAGTTTTGAAGTCCGACTAGTCATAATTCAAACATAGGTTTACGTTTGAACACATAACTTGTTCTATATAAATCGAAATTCAATTTTTTTTTTTTTGTTAGAAAGAAGACATCAATACCAAGGGCATAGATATTTTTAAAAAAAAATTTGAATTAGTTTCTTATTTTTCCCAATGCGTTGAACAGAGAAGTTCATGTTCGTTTAAAAACCAACTTTTAATAAAATTAAAAAATCAAGAACATAATAAATTCAAAATATAACAAAATTATATCCATTGGAAAGCTTGTTTCGAGTACTACCATCTAATATTTTTGGGTTATGAAGATTATTTCATTCGTGTACTGAACCAGAGCTCCGAAGTCATTAATTCTTCAGAACTCTGAAATTTTTTGGGAGAAACTTCCAATTTTGGGAATTCGATCGAACACATGTTCGATCGGATTGGGTTCGCTCGAACCAAAGTGGGTTCGAGCGAACCCCCATTCGCTCGAACCCCCGAGCTAAATTTTGGCATGCATTTTTTGGTAACTGCCATGTTTGAGCGAACCCAACAATTTTTAACTGTCGGCTTTCGTTCGAACACGGGCCGACGCATTTTTTGTTTTTTTTTTCATTTGTGGAATCGTATAAATATCTATAATTTTTTTTCGCTTTTTATCACTCAAATGATTAAAATAATTCGCACTTTTGGATGAGAGAAGATATTTGAAAATTATTTTGAAAGCGAATAATTTGAAGGCTTTTTGTAAAAGCATGGGGAACAAGAAGAGAAGGCAAAATAAAACTGCAAGGAATTATTCTCCCGAAACGGAAGAAAGATATCGAGAACAAAGAAGACAAAGATATCATGATGCAAGTATGTATTTTTAATTTTATTTCTATTTAATTTAATATGTATTACGTATCAATTAATTAGAATTCAATATTTTTTATCTAATATTTTTAATAGGATTAAAAATAATTTTGTTTTAATTGGAAAACATAATTAATTTGAGATAATACATGTGTATTTGCAAATTTCAATTTCCATCAACTTGCTTGTTGTGTAATTGCATTTTTCTCCTATATAATTAAGTTCATTTATAATAGATAAGACCTATTATGTCATAATTTTTAGGTTCTAAATTATATATATTGAATATTTAATCTACATGTACAAGTAATTTCATGTGATAGGTCCTTTAATATCACATAATATATTTGTCTTAAGGGTAGTTAAGCATATTAATTTTGTGAAATGTTTTTTCAAATGTGGTCATATTGATTTTAATAATAAGGCCTATTAGGACTATTACATTGATTATAGTTCTTAAATGTGACATAAATTTATAACAAAGAAGATATTTAATTTAATATGTATTACGTATCAATTAATTAGAATTCAATATTTTTTATCTAATATTTTTAATAGGATTAAAAATAATTTTGTTTTAATTGGAAAACATAATTAATTTGAGATAATACATGTGTATTTGCAAATTTCAATTTCCATCAACTTGCTTGTTGTGTAATTGCATTTTTCTCCTATTAAACATGTTGAATAATTTAGGTGAACTATTTATATTCAACTTCACGTACATGCAAAAACATTTCAGATTAGGAGGTCTATTATGCAATAATAGGTCTTAAATATACTCACATGTGACAAATTATAGTCCACTTACATTATGGTCCATAACAAATTAATATGAGGTCACCTAAGTTATCGTATGCATGCATCAAAATATTTGTACTTTTAATTTTCAAAATTGGAATTTCTAATTTATCAAAATTTTATTTTATGTGTTAAATTAGTGCTCAAAATTAGAGATTGAACTTTAATCCTAACCTGAGAACAAATTGAACTTTAAACCTAAACAAGTAATTTAATTAGAGTTATAACAATAAGGTCTTAAAAAAGTATTTAAATTTAATAAACCAAATTGAATGGGCTTTAATTTTAACATGTAAAGCTTTAAGCCAAATTCACCCCTATTCTTAATCCTAATTGAATAATCTCTGATTAATTCAAGAACCTTACACAAACTCTTAAATTATGTGCAGAACGGGCAAATGAACCTGTTGAAGAACACAATATAGTTGATGAACATAGGGAGGAGATTGTCCAAGTTGAACCAATGGAGACCTTTGAAGGAGAGGGGTCAGGCTCCTTACCTCCTACCACTGATATGGATGAGCATATTATGGATCTAGCTAAACAGGTGAAGAGAAATATTTCTTATAAAAATTTAGATCATTTACTTGAAATGGATGTGGATGAGTTGAAACGTCTCAGTGAAGAACCTAGACATACTAAAAGGAGGTCAATGAATAAAAGTGCAAAAGAAATAATGTCGCATTTCAACAATCTTGATACTACACTAGAAAAAGCTCAATTGTTATCAATTGTACTTACTCATAAAGACTTAATAGATCCAATGAAATTGTTGGGTATAGATACAACAAATCAAAAGAGGAAATATTCTCAGCTACAAAAATCTATTGTTGATAATGTTAAGAAAGGTTTGGTGAACATTGGTAAAAAATCTCGAAAACTAGATAAGACCATTTCAAGAAGAGTGATGTTGACATCTTTAGTAAATGAAAGATTGCCTCAAAAAAGACAAATCTCTTCACTGTCATCTAAGTTTGGTTTTAGTAGAAGGACAATATCTAAATATGTTAAAAGGAGAAAGATTTTGGATGATACTACCTCAGAAGGGAATTGGGCAATTATGTGTAGAGCTCCTCGTTCTGATAGAATTGAAGATGTTGTTAGGAACTTTGTGACAAGTTTTTGGAATGATAATACTCACCCTTCATCAAATAGTAGAGATGTTATCAAGCAAAGGATTGGTCCTGATCGTTATGATCTCCATGTAAAACATTGGCTAGACACAACAAAACATGAATTGTATGTATTGTTTACTAAAACAAACCCTCATATAAAGATTGGACAAACCATGTTTGAATGGTTAAGGCCATATTATGTGAAGTTAAACAAAGTTTTCGAAACTTGTTGTTGTCGTTATCACATCGAATTTGACTTGTACTATCAGGTGTTTCGAAAGATTAGAGAAGATAATGATGGTTATGAAAATGCTCCTCCTAAACGAACAAGTCAATTTATAGCATCCATCTTATGTGATAAATCAGATGATAATGCAACCGGTCAAATAAATTGCATAAGAGGAATTTGTGGAACATGCGGGGACTTGGCTAAATTGCCTTTGAGAGATGAAGATACTGACATGAGGAAGATGGTAAATTGCAAGAGTTATAAGTACAAAAAAATTGAAACAAAATTTGGAAAGGAATCTACAAGACTAGATTATGTAGAAGAAGAAATACCTATTGGAACATTTATGGAAAATTTTCGTAAGTTGATAAAACCATACATATGCCATGGTTTTTTTGCCAAGTGGCAAGCAGAACAATTTAAAAGATTAAGAGACACTTTCCCACTTGGAACTATTTTATCTGTAGTTGACTTCGCAGAGAATTACTCTTTTGTGCATCAAAAAGAGATTCAATCAGAGTATTATTTTTCAAAGCAAATCACTATTTTCGTGCATGTGTGTTATCGACATGCACAGATGAATTTAGATGGTGTTGATAGTACATTTGAAAATCGTGTCATTAAGAAAGAGTACCACTTCTATATCAGTGATGATAAGGAGCATGACACACTTTTTGTACAACATTGCTTTAAGAAGTTTTTTGAATATTTGAAAGATAGAGGCATAACAATAGTTAAACATTTTGTTTGGTCTGATGGATGTGCGGCACAATTCCAATCTTCGAGGCCATTTTATGCACTATGTAGATATCATCGAAATGACAAAATACCACATGTTTGGAGTTTTTTTGAGAGTGGTCATGGAAAGGGTGAACATGATGGTGCAGGAGCTTGTATCAAACGTGCTATAAGAAAGCATCAAATAAAGTACACAGGAGAACGTATAGAAAATGCACATGATGTTGTTGAATGGTGTAAGAAACACTTTGAACAACCTAATTATCCTGGGGAATCATCATCAAGAACATATAAGCCCATTCCATATAGAGTGTTTTGGGAGATAACCGGTACGTGTTCTCTTTTAGTATTTTATTCTATTTTTTTTTAATTTAACAACTTGATCTACATGTATGTATTCTTGTACACATGTACATTTTATAGATGTGGATAGAAAATCAATGCATGGATGCAAGAGTGTGGAGAGGACAAGATCTTTGCATTGTGTCATGAGTACAGATAATCGCCCATGGACATTATACACTAGAGATTATTCATGTTTTTGTTCTGAATGCATTTTCGAAAACTATGTTGATTGCAAGAACCAAGAGCTTGGATATGTTAGTGAATGGAAAATGGTGCCACTAGATGTTTCTGACACATACGAGGATTCAAATGAGGATGAAAACTTTGAAGACATTCCTTTGATTTCTGGTGATTACGATCATATTTCAGGATTGATTAAAAAAGGTATGTATGTACATGACGTACACATGTAAACATTTCCTTAAAAATGACATATAACTTAGAATTTATTTAAATTGTGTCAAATTGCAGGAGATATTTTTGCAGTCATAGCAGAAGATGGAAATATAGAAGGTGTTAGTTATTATTTATTGCGTTGCACAGAAGAGAGAAAGAAGTTATCAAAATCTGAGATGAGTGATGGAATGTCATTTCCCACAGGTTTGAGTTCTGATTTGAATATGTACATACATACAAATCGCTTCTGTGAATTTTTTTAATTTCTCATGTTTCTTATATACATGTACATGCAGGATCAGTTGTAGTGCAAGGGACATATTTCAAACAAGTTAAAATTGTTCAACATGGGATTCATTTCACTGAATACCAAATTGATAACAAGGTATATCAGTATAGTCACTTGGTCATTGTTGTTGGCCTAATTCTTCAAACAGTTCCACGTCGAGGGCGGACTCAAAAGTGGAGACTAGATAGTGAAGATCATGACAAAATATTAAGTGTTATTGAAGAGCATTGTGAACCACTTGATGTGGTATGAACTATATATACATAATTTAGTAATCCACTTGAATTGAATTTTAATGTAAAAGTTCAATCTATAAATTCTAGATCTCAAGTAACTTGTTTTGAAACTATTTAGGATAAATATTTTTTTAAGTTTATTTATACATTATATCAAATTAGGATGTATTTAAATGTGCACGTGTTTAATTGTATGTAATTGTATTTGTATTTAATTAAAAAATGCATATTTAAATTAGAATACATAATATGTACATTTGTAAAATTGATATATTTAATATGGAATTAGGACATGTACATGTTGTGAACTATTTAACTACAATATACATACCTAGAAGCTCACATACCTACAAATATACATACCTATGTAATATACATGTACTGGATGTGAACTATTCAATACATGACCTATCTTAGTTTAGTTTGTTCATTTCATACATACTCTTTTGTTTGAAAATCAAACATTTATAATTGAATACATTTAAATCAAGTTTGTTTGAAAATCAAACATGTATTTAAATCTAATCTAATCAAACATGTATAAATCTAATATAATCAAACATGTATAATAGATGATCAAACACAAACCAGGTATACAGAATAATCTAGAGTCTAAATAAGTCGTTGTACATGCATGAAATATACAATCTAATCAAACATGAATTTAAATCTAATCTTTAATCAAACATGTGTATAAATCTAATATAATCAAACATGTATAATAGATCAATCAAACACAAACCAGGTATAAAGTATAATCTAGAGTCTAAACAAGTCATTGTACATGCATGAAATATACAATCTAATCTTGAACATGAATTTAAATCTAATCTTTAATCAAACATGTGTATAAATCTAATATAATCAAACATGTATAATAGATCTTGATCAAACACAAACCAGGTATAAAGTATAATCTAGAGTCTAAACAAGTCGTTGTACACATGCATGAAATATACAATCTAATCAATCATGTATTTAAATCTAATTTAATCAAACATCATGTACATAAATCTAGAATATAATCAAACATGTGTATAAATATAATATAATCAAACATGTATAAAACTTATAACATGTATAATCTATAGTCTAAACTCCATGTATAAAGTATAATCTAGCTCTAGTCAAACACAAACCAGGTATAAAGTATAATCTAGAGTCTAAACTCCATGTATAAAGTATAAAGTATAATCCAGAGTCAAACATAAATCAGGTATAAAGTATAATCTAGAGTCTAAAATCCATGTACGTGCATGAATATATATATAATATGAAAGTATATAAAAAGATAAATGTAAATGAGCTATAAAGTCTGGAGCAAATCAACACTGGGGATCATCATGTCGGCTACGAACTGAGCGACCATCTGAGGGGGAGTCCTGCAAAAGTAGAATTTATTTAAATATTAAATATAATATATATAGATCTCTCTAGACGTGCATGTACATCAAATATATATATACCAAAAACCATAACTAACCTGTACACTAATGTCAGCATCTAAAGAATCTCTCCTACGCACATGCTCAGAGCTCAAGGAAGGAGTGACATGAGCTAACTGTCAATTTAAGGATTAGTCCACAATCAATTTAAATGATCTACAAATTAAAACTTAGAAAGTTCTAGATTATTTAAATTAAACATGAGATCTATATATATATATAGATTTATTAGGTACAAATTTGCAATGTAAGTATACATATCTTCTAAAATTTTAAACGCACATGTACATGTACATACCTGTGTATCACCTGGAGTAGGCTGTATAGTAGACTGATCCTGTCTCGTAATCATATCAACAACATCACTCGTGCCAGTATATCTCTCTCTAGCTGTACGTATCACTGAGGAGTGCAAGGGGCTAACTAGATGAGTGGGCATCGTGGATGAAGTGTCTGACTGTAGTAGCATGTCCATAAATCCAGTATGGCTCAAATCTCTCAGCTAATCCTCAAATGAGTCCAAACCCTCATCTATGATATGTACCTGATCAGCTCGTATCTCCTCACATGAATCCAACCGGCCCTCATCTGTGATATGGAGCTCATCAGCTCGTAGCTCCTCCTCTGCAGCAACAGAGTGATCTGTAGGTGGGTCAGTGCCTGGAGCATGCGTAGAGTGATGAGAATGCTGTGACTGCCTCGGGGTATGCGTCGATGCCGCTGTAGCCTGAACATCTCTGAGAATCTCCTCTCTAACATCACCCAATGGTATCCCAAGTCGAGATGAAATAAAACTATAAGCATGTAGTAGGTCCTCGACTAAATACTGCGACATCTGTACATGTCTACTACCTCCGACTATAGCTGCTACCTCATCTGGGGAGGGGATGCCAGCAGAAATATACCGATCATCTGAATCTGAAGCCCCCCCATGACTAGAAGATGCATGATCTATGGATGATCGCGAACGTGGTCGAGTCATCATATATCTGCCCACCCTGTCAGAAGATATGGTGGCTGCTGCTGATGCAATATGTCCAATCCTATCAATTGCTTCTCTCTGAGAAGCAATCACAACGTGATCTGCTATGGGTGCCATGGCTGGGACTACTGCAGGAAATCTCTGGCCAACAAGGTCCCTGTGTCTAGGCGGAGCTCTATCACGCCTACGGTATGCATCTCTATCAGCAATCCTGCCCCTCCCCTGTCCATAATATCCCGGAATATCAAGGTAGTTTGGTTTCATCTGACAATGAACCTCAGCAAATACCTGCTGTGCAAAGTATAATGGAATCTGGTCGTTATTAGGATAACGACCATGGGCTGCTAAGAATCGTGGGTAAATCAGTGACGCAACCTGTGGGTCAATACATCTGGTAACCTGATATCCCCTCACCTTACTCTTCTCCTGATATTGTGGGAAGCATCTCTCCTTGATGGTCTCCTTCGAGACCACCCCCACCACATCAGCAAAAGAATGAGGACCCCTCACCTCACTCCTCAACTGTCTATATATATCCTCTATAACCTCAGGTGAGAATGAGGTATGAGATACTAAGCGATCCCTCAATGTCTGCAAACTGTCAAAAATGGACGTGCACGTACTCTTGTACACGCCATCAGTACGAGGGTCATCTAGTATGGCCCTCAACCTATGCATCTCTCGATCACTATAATGAAAAATAGTGGCAATATCGGGCAAGGGGGGATCCTGCTGTGGAGGATCCTGCTGTGGTGGCTCCTGATGTGGAGCCTACGCAGGTGGATCCTGATCAGGAGCCTGTGAAGGTGGATCCTGATCAGGAGCCTGCAAAGGTGGATCCTGATCAGGAGCCTGCGAAGGTATATCCTTGGATGCCATCTATCTAGGTACATGTCATAAAGTTAAAATAAATACGTAAGCAGAGAGAGAGAGATCATTTTCATGAGAGAGAGAGAGAGAGAGATCATTGTCATGAGAGAGAGAGAGAGAGAGATTATATACATATAAATCTTCATGACAGAGAGAGAGAGATCATTTTCATTTTCAAAAAATACATGTAAAAATTTCAAATATTTCAGTGAGAGAGAGAGAGAGTTCATATATTTCAGATCTAGAGATAACATATATTTCAAAGAGATAGAGAGATCTAATGTACATGTACATATTTAAATCTTTGACATACATAAAAAATTCAAGAATAGAGAGATCTAACACGTCATATGTATGTTAGGACACTATATGATCCTAAGGGGAATGTCATATGTATAGTAGGATGTTATAAGGGGTCATACGTGGGTCTAACCACATATGACCCCTTAGGACACTATATGATCCTAAGGGGAATGTCATATGTACAGTAGGATGTTATAAGGGGTCATATGTGGGTCTAACCACATATGACCCCTTAGGACACTATATGATCCTAAGGGGAATGTCATATGTACAGTAGGATGTTATAAGGGGTCACGCATGTGTTAATGCATGTTGACCCCTTAGGACCACATACGACCCCTTAAGATAGTATGTGATGGACTAAGGGGTATGTCGTTCACACTAGGATTCTATAAAGGGTCACGCATGTGTTAATGCATGCGTGAGCCCTTAGGACCACATATTCAACCCCTTAGGACACATAGGAAATTTCATATGTATAGTAGGATGTTATAAGGGGTCCTATGTGACCTACTAAGGTGTCACGCATGTGTCAATGCATGCGTGGCCCCTTAGGACCACATATGACCCCTTAAGACGCTATGTGATGGGCTAAGGGGTATGTCGTTCACACTAGGATTTTATAAGGGGTCATATGTGGTTATAGGATTTTATAAGGGGTCATATGTGGGTCAAACCACATATGACCCCTTAGGACACTATATGATCCTAAGGGGAATGTCATATGTACAGTAGGATGTTATAAGGGGGTCACACATGTGTTAATGCATGTTGACCCCTTAGGACCACATACGACCCCTTAAGATAGTATGTGATGGACTAAGGGGTATGTCGTTCACACTAGGATTCTATAAGGGGTCACGCATGTGTTAATGCATGCGTGAGCCCTTAGGACCACATATTCAACCCCTTAGGACACATAGGAAATGTCATATGTACAGTAGGATGTTATTAGGGGTCATACATGTGACCTACTAAGGGGTCAAGTATGTGTCAATGCATGCGTGGCCCCTAGGACCACATACGACCCTTAAGACGCTATGTGATGAACTAAAGGGTATGTCGTTCACACTAGGATTTTACAAGGGGTCATATGTGGTTATAGGATTTTATAAGGGGTCATATGTGGGTCTAACCACATATGACCCCTTAGGACACTATATGATCCTAAGGGGAATGTCATATGTATAGTAGGATGTTATAAGGGGTCATATGTGACCTACTAAGGGGTCACACATGTGTTAATGCATGCGTGACCCCTTAGGACAACATAGGACCCCTTAAGACACTATGTGATGGACTAAGGGGTATGTCGTTCACACTAGGATTTTATAAGGGGTCATATGCAGTTCTAAGGGGTCATGCATATGTTATAACAAATGCATGACCCCTCAAAACCACATATGACCCCTTATGACACTATGTGATCCTAAGGGGAATGTCATATGTATAGTAGGATGTTATAAGGGGTCCTATGTGACCTACTAAGGTGTCACGCATGTGTCAATGCATGCGTGGCCCCTTAGGACCACATATGACCCCTTAAGACGCTATGTGATGGGCTAAGGGGTATGTCGTTCACACTAGGATTTTATAAGGGGTCATATGTGGTTATAGGATTTTATAAGGGGTCATATGTGGGTCTAACCACATATGACCCCTTAGGACACTATATGATCCTAAGGGGAATGTCATATGTACAGTAGGATGTTATAAGGGGGTCACGCATGTGTTAATGCATGTTGACCCCTTAGGACCACATACGACCCCTTAAGATAGTATGTGATGGCCTAAGGGGTATGTCGTTCACACTAGGATTCTATAAGGGGTCACGCATGTGTTAATGCATGCGTGAGCCCTTAGGACCACATATTCAACCCCTTAGGACACATAGGAAATGTCATATGTACAGTAGGATGTTATTAGGGGTCATACATGTGACCTACTAAGGGGTCAGGTATGTGTCAATGCATGCATGGCCCCTAGGACCACATATGACCCTTAAGACGCTATGTGATGAACTAAAGGGTATGTCGTTCACACTAGGATTTTACAAGGGGTCATATGTGGTTATAGGATTTTATAAGGGGTCATATGTGGGTCTAACCACATATGACCCCTTAGGACACTATATGATCCTAAGGGGAATGTCATATGTACAGTAGGATGTTATAAGGGGTCATATGTGACCTACTAAGGGGTCACACATGTGTTAATGCATGCGTGACCCCTTAGGACAACATAGGACCCCTTAAGACACTATGTGATGGACTAAGGGGTATGTCATTCACACTAGGATTTTATAAGGGGTCATATGCAGTTCTAAGGGGTCATGCATATGTTATAACAAATGCATGACCCCTCAGAACCACATATGACCCCTTGTGACACTATGTGATCCTAAGGGGAATGTCATATGTATAGTAGGATGTTATAAGGGGTCCTATGTGACCTACTAAGGTGTCACGCATGTGTCAATGCATGCGTGGCCCCTTAGGACCACATATGACCCCTTAAGACGCTATGTGATGGGCTAAGGGGTATGTCGTTCACACTAGGATTTTATAAGGGGTCATATGTGGTTATAGGATTTTATAAGGGGTCATATGTGGGTCTAACCACATATGACCCCTTAGGACACTATATGATCCTAAGGGGAATGTCATATGTACAGTAGGATGTTATAAGGGGGTCACGCATGTGTTAATGCATGTTGACCCCTTAGGACCACATACGACCCCTTAAGATAGTATGTGATGGACTAAGGGGTATGTCGTTCAGACTAGGATTCTATAAGGGGTCACGCATGTGTTAATGCATGCGTGAGCCCTTAGGACCACATATTCAACCCCTTAGGACACATAGGAAATGTCATATGTACAGTAGGATGTTATTAGGGGTCATACATGTGACCTACTAAGGGGTCAGGTATGTGTCAATGCATGCGTGGCCCCTAGGACCACATACGACCCTTAAGATGCTATGTGATGAACTAAAGGGTATGTCGTTCACACTAGGATTTTACAAGGGGTCATATGTGGTTATAGGATTTTATAAGGGGTCATATGTGGGTCTAACCACATATGACCCCTTAGGAGACTATATGATCCTAAGGGGAATGTCATATGTACAGTAGGATGTTATAAGGGGTCATATGTGACCTACTAAGGGGTCACACATGTGTTAATGCATGCGTGACCCCTTAGGACAACATAGGACCCCTTAAGACACTATGTGATGGACTAAGGGGTATGTTGTTCACACTAGGATTTTATAAGGGGTCATATGCAGTTCTAAGGGGTCATGCATATGTTATAACAAATGCATGACCCCTCAGAACCACATATGACCCCTTATGACACTATGTGATCCTAAGGGGAATGTCATATGTATAGTAGGATGTTATAAGGGGTCCTATGTGACCTACTAAGGTGTCACGCATGTGTTAAAGCATGCGTGACCCCTTAGGACCACATACGACCCCTTAAGACGCTATGTGATGGGTTTTGGGATATGTCGTTCACACTAAGATTGATTTTATAAAGGGTCATATGCGATTTTAATGGGTCACGTATGTGTTAAGACACTATTTGATGGACTAAGGGGTATGTCATTCACCCTACAATTTTATAAGGGGTCATATGCGATTCTAAGGGGTCCCGCATGTGTTATAACACGTGTGACACCTTAGAACCACGTATGACCCCTTAGGACACTAGATGTGATCCTAAAGGGAATGTCATACATGTACACTATTATATTATATGTGATCCTCTATGACCTCCTAAGAGAATGTATAGTGTCATATGTGGTCTCAAGGGGTCATGTTGTGCGTGTAATAGGATGTGAAAATAGGTCACATTGTAGAGGAAATTTATTTTGTCTAATTTGTTTAAATTTGGTATCTAAATTTTCTAATGTTTATTTAAATTAATTTTTTTAACGTTTTTCTTTTTTTGCTAATGTTTTTCTAAGATCTGATTTACTACAGGGTAGTTTTCTATGTTTTTCATAACAATTTTTTAAAATGTTGAAAAAAATATACATCTAGATACAATTACGTAATTTTAAAAACAAATTTACACATTTCAATCAAAATATTAAATTATCAAACATTTTTCTAAAATAATGAAAAACAATAAATTATCAAACATTTTTCTAAAATGTTCAAAACCAATAACTATATATAATTATTTAATTAAAAAATTAAATTAACAAATAAATTATTTACAAATTTAATAAAAAAAGACATTATTAAACCAAACAAAGGGTTATTTTGTGCACCTGATATAACAAGGGTCGAAAACTGAAATAAGAAAGATGCTAACTGCTGCAGACAATGCTCGATGACGTGATGCTGACGACTGGTTCGATCTAACCCCCACCAGACAGAAAAAGTCAAATATAACAATGACCTTTTAACTGTCATTTTCGATATTTATAAAATTTTAAAAAAAACCCTAACTGCCAAGGGTTCGAGCGAACGGGGGGTTCGAGCGAACCCATTAAATATCGATATTTTAATGGGTTCGCTCGAACCACCTTGTTCGCTCGAACCCTGCTGAACCGGTTGGTTCGCTCGGACTCCCAGGGGTAGTCCGAGCGAACATTTATGTTTCGCTCGAACATTGTCAAATCCGAAATTCCCACTTTCGCCAAATTCTTTCGTGGGCAAAAGTGGGAACCAGTTTTGTGAATTCACCCAGAACATTTCCATTAATGCAATTCAATCATATTTCATTTATATTTAATGGTTAATTTCAATACTAGGGTTTGACCTAAGGAAAATCCCTATTCCCAACCTATTTTCCTTCTCTACTATGTGCAGAAGTAGGTACATAGTTGTGATCTTTAGAATTGGCTTTATTTATAGTGATAAATCAATCCCCCATTGGAGTGCAAAAAGTGCAAAGCACCAAAATAACCACCATCTTAGTCCCGATAAATCAAGAGCTCTTTCTAGGAATATATATGAAGACATTTACATTTCTCAAATCTAGGTTTGTGTCTCGATCCAATGACTACAAATTATTATTCATGCATTTTTACATCAATTTTAAAATATTTACCCTATTTCAGGATTTTCACAATTCAACTTTTAGGAGGGAAATTTAACCTAATCTAGTATATCTAATAGAATTATTATCCCTTATCCTTTTTTATTTGTGGCTATATCTATTAGATTTACCCCTCTTTTAATGTAATGGTCCCTATGTCTAAATATTAGCGATTTTCATACATCTAATGGTGGAAACCCTTATATTTTCACCATTACATTTTGGTGAACCCAACTCCTTAGATCTACAATTATAATTTATGTTCTTATATTTGAGTGTTTATGCAATTTTAAATTCAAATTTTCATTCGCAAGTTTCACTTTTTATTGAATTTTAAAAATTTAGAGGTTGAATTCACAGAAACCCTAATTTTTAATTTTAAAATTGAGCTTGTGGGTGATCTAATTTGTATGTATCACCATATCATATAACACTTGATTCCTTGTGTGCCTCTGGTAAGCTTTTCCAAGGACCAGAGCATAATACAGGGACTGGGGCACTGCTCTAGTAGGACCAAAGTGCCCTAGAGTGACCAAAATGTCTTAGGAGGAACAAGGCACCCAACAGGGACCAAAGTT
Organism: Cryptomeria japonica; assembly: GCF_030272615.1. Lineage (NCBI taxonomy): Eukaryota > Viridiplantae > Streptophyta > Pinopsida > Cupressales > Cupressaceae > Cryptomeria > Cryptomeria japonica. The sequence continues at coordinate 204,310,907 of NC_081412.1, read as the reverse complement.
CCCTAGGTAGACTAGGGTGCTCTTGCTAGGTAGCACATGAGAATTAGGGTTCCTAATTATCCAAATCAGTCAAACAAAGAAAAATATAAAGTACAAATGCCTCAAGGACTGCCTCAAGATCTCCATCTATGTGGGTATTTCTAGTTGTTGACATGACATTTTGTGCTACATGGGCTCCTATTGTGCAAAAGTGAATAAGAGAAATGAATAGTAATTCTGAATATTCTACTTAATCTTTCATATCTCATGCTAGAGAGCATTGATTCTTGCATTGTTGGTTGCATTAGAATTGTGTTTAGTTCTCTTCTCTACTGAATGTTCCTCAAAATGCTTGAGTCTTGTATCAAGCTTCGTTGTGTGCATTTTTCATCACCTCTCCTCACAATTTGATGTGGTAAAATAGACACCCTATTTCAACTCAGTAATCAGCAAGCTAAAATAGGGGGGCATTTAGCTACCCTCAAATTTCATCACCCTTAGAAAGCATTTATGTGATTTTGTGATTTTAACTAACAAAATGGTTTTTTAGGATGCGGTTCCTAATGTTGTACAACAGATAGCATTGGGGGCTTCATTTGACATATTATCAACATATCCTTTTTCTCATGAATGTTTTTTTTTTTTGTACTTTAACTTGTATATGCACATAGTATCATATGACTGCTAAAGTGGGGGCTTAATGTAGACTCATAAGTTGTACACCCTTGATTAGGGTTTCCCAATTTCATGCTTAGGTTAGCAACTACCTTAGTGTGTTGCATTTGTATTTTAAATCTCTTTAAGAATTTATTTATTAATTTAACTAAATCTAAAATCATCTCTCATCATTCCACATATTATAAAATTGGGTCCTTAACATTAAGTACACCCCTTTTTATTTCATCTTATTTAAATAATTAATTAAATTAAACCCTAATAAATTCCTATTTTGATATTCAAAGCTCATTTTTTCATATCTAAACACCTTGAATTGATGCACCAATATGGATTTGACTTTTTAATATTAATATTTTCATCCTTAGAAATGTGTAAAAAAATTGGTCGGATAGATGTGACACCACCACACTGGTCCTGACTTTTTCTGGTCAAATTTTTTGTAGTATCACTCCTAGACTTGCATTTTCATTTATGTTCAAATAGACTTATTTAGATTTATGATTGATATTTGGATGGTTATTTATGACTCCTCTGCTATCTTAGATGACATGGATGATGCTAGTACTCTATGGGGTAAGTGCACAAAGATGGTGGTCAAAAGGGGGGGTATAAGTGGACACTCTTTTTCTGAAATCAGGTGAACCTGAACTTGGAGGTAAAATTTGAAAGTCATCCACTCAAGATATGAAGATAATAAAAGAACAAATATTGTATTACTTTGAATCTACTTTCCAAACTACTAAAATTTTTCAATATTTGATATTATTAAGGGGGTCAAATATTTCGCACACGAAAAACAAACCTTGATTTTTTTTTTAAAAACATAACATAATGTCTGACGTGCACATCAAAAAAGTCATAGTTAGGTTTAGTATTTTGACAAATGTTTTTTTCAGAAATATAGTTAAGAGTGAGAACTAGAAGATGTGTATTTTTTTGTAATTGTCTGTTGAGTATTTTTTTTAAATGATTTTTCCAATCGAGCACATCCTGAAAATTAGGTACCTATTCATGTGTGAATCATAAGTTGCACTAAACAAATCGAAAATACATTTTAATTTTTTTTAAATATAAAGAATCAAGTGCACTACAATAATATATAAAGTTTTTTTAATTTTGGATAAGTATATCAAAAGTTAATAAAAAAAAGGTGCACCTATGTCTGTGAGAACTATGGAGACACTAGTAAAAGAAATTCAATAATAATATGTTATTGTTGTTCAAATTTAAAAAATAAAATAATATTTAGAAACCTCAGAAGATGGGTGAAAATATGTTGGATATTTTAGAAATACCCACTTGATGAAGTGTAAACCTCATAATGACAAAGTCGATAAACCAAGTTGATAAAATAAAACACGTCAAAAATGAGGGAAATGGAGGGAAATCAAAACTTCCAAATTATAGCTTTGTCATCCAGGCCTATTTCTAAGCCTAAAGAGTCAAAAGTGCATATGGGGTACTTATAGTATTAAAAGCACGTATGGGGTACTTATGGTGTAAGAAGCGCGTACACGCTATGTTTACTATAAACAGTGCATACATGCTATGTTTACTATAAATAGCACGTACACACTATGTTTATTTGAATTTTGGGTGTGTGTATAATATGATATTGTATATATAATATATATAATTTTTATATATAATATATAATATATATGTATATAATAATATATTATATATTAATAAGTGTATTGTCTCCCCCTCTCAAACACGTACAAGGTGCCTCTCTCTCTCTCTCTCTCTCTCTCTCTCTCTCTCTCTCTCTCTCTCTCTCTCTCTCTCTCTCTCTCTCTCTCTCCCTTCCTCCATACCCCATCCCTCTCATGCTTTCCTAAGAAAATTGATTGATTGATTTGTGTGTGTATATTGAATCGGAGGAAGAAGGGTCTGAAATTGAACCACGAGTGCATTCCCATGACAAACAAGGAAACTTGCAGCAATATTCTTCTTGAATGTGTTTTTAATGAGCAAAGAAGATGTGGAAAATAGTGTTAACAAAGAAAAATGTTGAGTCAGAGTACCTGCAATATGTTTTTCAAAAGGAAACAACTAGTAGGAAGAGAAAGAGGGAGAGTAACACAGATGATGTCCTAGAAAATGATAGTGGTGGATATGTGAGAGTTCCCATGTTGTTACACAACACCTGTCACCTAAAGAAATTAAAGTTTGTTGTAAGCATGGCAATGGTCATATATGATGATCATCACTTGTCAAAAGGCTTGGAAGGGTACATACCCATGAAAGAAATCTAGTGTGTAATTCCTATAGTCACAATAGAGATCAATCCTATAACCTTGAAAATTTAATAGCATCATATGTTTTAGAAAGGAAGTACTCTTAGGGTTAGGTCAAGCTCTTACACTTGATTTTTAGTGAAGCCTCATTGTTTGTTCGCTTGGAGTCTCTCTTATGCTGAAAATGGTCTGACTTAGCTATATCTAAACTAAACTATTGATGTTCTATTGTATGATCATCTATTCATAACTTTAAATAATATATCATTTTATTAGCCCACCATATGAGCCATTAGGTGTCATTAGAGGTCATATTGTTTCCTAAGAGGTCATATGGTGTCTTGTGACCCCTTAGGACACTATATAACCTGTTAAGACACCATATGACCCATAACAACACCCTATAGTGTCCTAACGGGTCATAGGATGCCCTATGACCCCTTGGGACACTGTATGACCCATAACAACACTATATGGTGTTCTATGACCCCTAAGGACACTATTTGGTGTCGTTAGGGGTCATATGATGTCTTAAGGGATCATATGGTCTCCAATAACCCCTTAGATCACCATTTGACCATTTAGAACTCCATATACTGTCATTATGGTTTCTCTTTCTTCCTCTCCATCCCCCCTCCTTCTTCTCTCCCTCTATCCCTCCTTCCCTCTCTCTCTCTCTTCCTCTCTCTCTCTCTTTCTCCCTCCCTCTACCTCTCTCTCCCTCTCTCTCTCCCTCACCCTCTCCCTCTCTCCCTCTCCCTCCTTCCCTCCCTCCCCCCTCTCTCTCTCCCTCTCTCTCCCTCTCTCCCTCTCTCTGTCTCCCTCCTTCCCTTTCTCTCTCTCTTCCTCTCCCTCCCCCCTCCTTCTCTTCCTCTCTCCCTCACTCCCTTCCACCCCCCCTCTCTCCCTCCCTCCTCTCTCCCCCTCTACTCTCCCCATCTCTCTCTCTCCCTCTCTCTTCCTCCATACCCCTTCTTGTCTCCCTCCCTCCCTCCCCCCTCTCTCCTCCTCCTTCTCTCCCTCTCTCCCTCTCTCCCTCCCCCCTCCTTCTCTCTCTCTCCCCCTATACTCTCTCTCTCTCTCTCTCTCTCTCTCTCTCTCTCTCTCTCTCTCTCTCTCTCTCTCTCTCTCTCTCTCTCTCCCCTTTTCCTTCACATTTTGCCTACTACAAATAGTGTGTACAAGGTACTGAACCTATTAGTTCACTACCTTGCCATAACATTTTTAAGGCATAGGAGCGTGTGCATCATACTTATTACTTGTAAGTGCATACAAGGTATTGAGCCTATTAGTTCGCTACCTTGTCATTACATTTTTTTGGCTTAGGAGTGCATACATGCTACTTATTAGTACATAATGGATCTCTCTCTCTCTCTCTCTCTCTCTCTCTCTCTCTCTCTCCCCCCTTTTCCTTCACATTTTGTCTAGTACAAATAGCATGTATAGGGTACTAAACCTATTAGTTCACTACCTTCCCATAACATTTTTAAGGCATAAGAGTGCGTACATGGTAATTATTACTTGTAAGTGCATACAGGGTACTGAGCCTATTAGTTTTCTACCCTACCATTACTTTTTTTGGCTTAGGAGCGCGTGCGCGCTACTTATTAGTACATAATGGAAAAAAAAATATCGTTGGGCTTGACAACATTTTATGGACCAACAATGCACACGTGGTTATTAATATAGTGTGTACGGGGTATTTAGACATAGTTTTAGTTGCTCAAGAGCCTGAACAACCTCAAAAGAAGTTTTTGAGGTTGTTGAAGGCCCCACTGCAGCTATGTCTGCACTTCTATCACTGTTTTAGACATAGAAGTAAGTGAATTTTTATTTTTGCATGATTTCAAATGATTGAATTCTTGTTCTTATTAGTTTTGTCAATATTATTGTGATTGTCTAATAGTTTGATTCAAAAAAATAATGATAAGATGCATATTTATGGTTATTTTTTTGTTTATAAACTTTTTTTACATATATATGTAATATGATTCTGTTTAGGACAACTGATATCAACCATGGCAAAGAACAAGCGAGGAACAATGGAATAATGAGAGCCTAAAAAGGAAAGACAAAGGCAACGTATGAAGAAATTACATGACATAAGAGCAATGGGAGAAGAAGGTATGTCATCCTCAACATCTCAATTCGATTTATCAAACAAATATAATGCATCTAATGCAATTGAGGAAGAGACATTTGATTTACCATTTGAGCCTAATACAATTGAAGAAGATATCACATTGAATTATCAATTAAATGATGATCATACACCTTCTCTATTTGATGAATTGAATGTACATAATGCACCGATGTTAACACCTCCTAGAATCATTTGTAGGAAACCAAAGTATCTAATTGACATTCATGAGAATATATTGAAGCCAATGCTTGATAAAATGAATAAATGAACTTGTAGCAGAATGGTTAAAAGAATATGGAAAAACTATTTTGAAAACTTAAGTCAAACTGCAAGATGTCAATTAATTGTTCAAATGATTTAAATTTTGAATTTTAGAGAGACAATGAAAATTCTAGGCCTAAGATCATCTGAAAGTAAAAGTGAAAGAACTATTGTGAGAAATCTATTTGATGCATATCAAGATATTGGTTCAAAATCATGTACTGAAGATTATAATGCTACTTGACATGTCATTACATCAACCATAATGAGCAACAAAATAAAAAAAGATTGTTTGATAAGAAAAAAAAGTATGTCATTAAATGTTAGTAGAACAACATTAAGTAAAGCATTAAAGAGTTAGAAAAAAATAGAGGAACCTAAAAATAATTCTTTTTGTGCATTCTTGGGTAGACTACCATGCAAAGACAAGGTTGTTGTTGATGCACTAAGAACATTAATTAAATTTTTTTGGCATGACAACACAAGAGTTTCACCCAAACAAAGAGATGTTGTTAGAAGATGAATCAAGTCTACAAATTGTGAGCCACATGCCAAACACTATTTGGATATGACTCAAACTAAATTTTATGAAAGATTCCTTCAAAAGTTTCCTCAAATAAGAATTTCTCAAAGATTTTTTGAAATGGCAAAACCTTTTTATAATAAGATTAATCATGTATGCACAATGTGTTGTTGTAGGATGCATATTGAATTTTCCATGCACTATGATGTTTTTCATCATATTTGTTCTACTTTGCACACTAACAATGTTTTGGAGGAATGAAATAAACAAGCACCTCCTAAGTCAGTAAGAGAATTTATTTCAAGTGTTCTATGTAATAGACATGATGGTTCCATTTATTATAAGATGCCTTGTTTGGAAGGTTCTTGTGCTATATGATGTAGTTTGCAACGTTTACCAAGATGCGTACATTTGGAGACCACGCATGAAATAGTTACGAAACTAGTTTCTTTCAAAAAATACAAGACAACCACATATAGATTTAAAGATGGAAAAGATTTGAAGAGATGTGAGCTAGTGAAAAATAATGTGTAGCTGAATTTATGAAAATATTTCAAGAGAAACTAGTTTATGAGTACATAATGCATACATATAGAGCTCAATGGTTAGATGAGCAATTCAAGTTATGTAAGGAAACATTTCCTCTTGGCACCATTGTCTCCATTGTTCATTTCACTGAAAATTATACGCTACAACTTCAAAATGAAGTGCAATCTATGTATTATCATTCCACACAAGTTTCTATTTTTGTACACATAGAATTCATGCATGTAGATGATAGCATAGAGGAGGATAGAAATGTTGTAAGAGAGTATCACTTGTACATAATTGATGATCATACTCATTCATCAAAGTTTGTACAAGGATGCTTTAAAGTTTTCTATGATAGTTTAAGGGAAAGTAACATACTATACGACCAACACTTAATATGGTCAGATAATTGCACCAAACAATTCAAGAATGAAAGGATGTTTTATTGGTTGACAAGGATGCATATGACAAGTGGTGTACAACATTTTTGGAATTTCACTGAGGCTGGACATGGTAAGGGAGAGCATGATGGTGCAAGAGCATGTGTAAAAAGAGCCCTAGCTAGAGAATAATTGATGTATGAAGGTGGTGCTGAGTTGATAGATGTAGAAACAATTGTGCGATGGTGTAAGTCTATGATGGGTCTAGGTAATCCAAGTACGTCAATGGTTCATAGATATTTTTTGTTGATCACTGAATCTAACATTGAAAACTATCTAGATTGTTGTACAGTTGTAGGATTGAGTGACATGCACTTATTTATGAGTTCAAATTCAAGTTCACTGGTAATTTATACGAGACATTGATGAATAATGATGAATAGTAAATACCCAACAGATACTGAGAGGGGGGTGAATCGGTATGGACAAAAACTTCTTCAACAACTTAAAATGCAAAGAGTGCACTAACTGGTAAACAATATCACTGATCTAAATCAAGGAACTACACGTAAAACATAGTATGACTATAAAAGACATAAACTGGTAACATCTAGATCCTCTCAAAGCCTAATATCTCATCTCAACTTCACCCATATGCTTAAGCAATTAATACATCAAAAATACAATGACCATTGGATCAGCATGCTTTACCGCTTAACAGAAAACACTAAAACATCACATGAAAAAGTATCACACATAGCACAGTAATTTTTTCATGTGGAAACCCAACTAGGAAAAACTACGGTGGGGATGAATACCCACAACTTGTTCTTGAACTCCTCTGAAGTTCTCTCTATTAGGAGCCTAGTCCAGTTAAAGACTTTACAATAGGTTCTCGTAGCAACCAATCCTTCTAGGGATCACTCAATTAAGGGATGGCTAAATACTTGGTTATAGGTTAAAACCCTGTTAAAGGTTACCTTGTAAGAGGATTTAAAGAACTCAATGACTTTCAGTCACCTTGTTAAAGGATTTACAAAAATCCTGTTAAAGCTACCCGGTAAAGGGATTTTCCATTTGCTTAAATGGTTAGAAGTCAATGGGTAATAAACTAATCTGATAACAACACTCAATCCCAGGGTAGATCTGCTTCATTTTCTTTACTTTTGCAATCACACTCTGCCGGTCTCTATTCACTTCTCCTGTCTGGAAAGAATCGCTTCATATACATTCATTTGCCAACAACTTCAAATGAAAATCATCAATCTTATAGACAACAATTAGATCAGTTGCAAAAACCTAAAACCCTAAGAATCTAGGTTTAGAATACAGTCGGTCCAATCCTGACCATTTAAACATATTACATCAGGTAAAACAATCTTGAACAAATCTCAAGACATTCTCCATCATTTGTTCACCGCTTCTAGAATCTGATAACCCATCACACGCTCTCCACAGTTTACTAAGATTTTGCACATTCCCAAGGTGGATAGAATTAATCGTCTTCATGTAAGATCCTCAAGAAAATTCCTCACGCAAACAAGACTAACATGGAAACATGATCTAATCTTCATTTCAATGCTAACTTATCATAGGATGTCGTCAGTTGAATCACACAGACTTGGAATGTATCAATCGGAAACCCTAAAGCTGATACTACCAACCGGTAATCATATCAAATGAAACCCCAATACAAAATTTGCATATACCAGTTCACACTCCAACATACCTATTCACTTTTTGCATATATCAGTTCATACCATCATACCGGTTCACTTGCTAGTTTTCTTACTTCAATATACCAGTTCATACTTCAGCATATTGACATCAATGACAACATACAATCTCATCATGTCATCAAACTCTGCACATATGCCAACAATCTCCTCCTTTGGCATTGATGGAAATACACAAAGATATCTCCCTGCTTCACATCTTCTCCCCAATCTCTTCCATATTATATGTCTTCAATACTGCAGATATCTTCTCTTCTTCACATCTTCTCCCTCTTTGACAACAATGCCAAAGTGGAGGCACAAACATCCATGCTCTACTATGTTGCTCCCCCCAAGGAGTAGCATCCTTCAACACATCAATCCTAAAAAGATTTGACAATGCAATACCTGACTGATGTGGAGCACATACCTTTAGTTCACCTCTTAAAGGGGTAGCACCCCTAATTCACCTCTTAAATAGATAAATGTAACCTTCGATAGAGGCTTGGTGAATATATCTGCTAACTACTCTTTACTAGAAATATGTTCCAATACAACCTCTTTGTTCTGAACTTTCTCCCTCAAGAAATGATACTTGAGCTCAAAGTGTTTGGTTCTAACATGCAATACCAGATTCTTGGAAATATTAATTGCACTTGTGTTATCACAAAATATACTCACCGGTTCAGATACAGGGACTTTGAGATCACTTAATACATGCTTCATCCAAATTGTCCGAGTACAGTTCATAAATGCTACTACATATTCTGCTTCTGCTGTAGACTGAGAGATACAACTTTGCTTCTTGCTCATCCATGAGACTAGTCTACCACCAAGAAAGAATGCACCACCAATTGTGCTCTTCCGGTCATCCACATTACCAGCCCAATCGACATCAATAAATACTTTGAGATTGAAATTGTTATTGTATGGTTACCACAATTTATAATCTATAGTTCCCTTAAGATATCTAAGAATCCGCTTGACTGCTATGAAGTGGGATTCTCTTGGACTTTTTGGAAACGTGCAACAATGCCCACTGCATGTGCAATGTCTAGTCTGTTGTGTTCTACATAGTGCAATTTACCAATCATTGACTAGTATTCCTTCTCATTCACCAATGTTGAGTCATCTTCTTTTGACAATATACAACCAGACATCATCGGTGTACCAACTGGTTTGTTGTCTTCCATGCCAAAGGTCTTCAACACCTCTTTGACATACTTGGATTGAGTGATAAAGATACCACCTTTCATTTGTTGAATCTGTATTTCAATGAAGAACTTAATCTCTCCGATTAGTGACATCTCAAATACCTTCTTCATTTCATCTACAAACGCATGGCTCATCTTGTCATCTCCACCAAAAAATATGTCATCAACAAACACTTCACATATCAGAATATCTCATCAACAAACACTTCACAGATTAGAATCTGATCTCCTTCTGTCTTCAGATAGATATTGCTATCTTCACTTGTTCTTTCAAATCTAATCTTCACAAGACAAGAGTGTAAACATTCATACCATGCTCTAGGTGCTTGCTTCAATCCATACAAGGCTTTATGTAGTCTACACACCATATCACTATCTTGTGAAAGGGCAAACCCATCTCATTGCTCTATATACACTTCCTCTTCAAGTATTCCATTCAGGAATGTAGATTTCACATCCATCTGATACACTTTAAATCCCTTGAAGATTGCATATGCAAGTAGCATTCGAACTCCTTCCAATCTAACTACTTGAGAGCTTTGCTCTTGGTAGAATACCCTAGGAATATTCCCTCATCACATTTTGCATCAAATTTTCTTTGGTGTTCACTCCTCTTGATATAACACTTGCTACCAAACACTCTAAAGTATCTTACTATTGGAGTCTTACTGGTCCAATACTCATAAGGAGTTTTATCCTTTACCTTTCTTGATGAGTACCCAGTTCATAGTGTAGACTATAGTGCTCACCGCTTCTCTCCAAAAAGTGTGAGTAACCTTCCCCTGAATCAGCATCCTTCTAGCAGCTTCAACTACAGTCTGGTTGTTCCTTTCTGTTAGGCCATTCTACTATGGATTCCAGGGGGCAAACAGTTTCCTGTTGATGTCGTTCTCTTCATAGTACTTATTGAATTCTCCAGAAGTGAACTCACCTCCTTGGTCGATTCTAATGCATTTGATCCTCTTACCGGTTTCCTTTTCAACTAGTGCTCTGAAGGCTTTAAACTTTCCAAAAGCTTCAGAGTTGTCTTTCAAGAATGTGACTCACATCATTCTTGAGAAATCATCAGTGAGAATCATAAAGTACCTATCTCTTTGAGCAATCCTAGTTTTCATAGGACCACACAAATTAGTATGCACAAGAGCAAGTAAATTATCTACTATGAAATATTTACCTCTGAAGGTTGAGGAAGACATTTTCCCAACTTGACATTCTCTGCACAAAGGATTCTCTATTTTGTTCAGTATAGGAAATCTTCTTACTACCTTGATCTTACTAGCCTTCACAATATTATCAAAATTTACATGGTAGAGTCTCCTATGCCATATCCAACTATCATCAAACTTAGCCATTAGACATTGAATAATAATTTTATTTAACTGAAATAAGTTACTTGGGTATGTGCAGGATCATGGTGTGTCAAAACAGGCCCTTAAGTGGCAATGAAATTTCAGAAAATCTAAGTTATGCAAATTGACATGAAAATTTGAATAAGTTGTGAACATTATTTTTAAAATATGTAAGAAGAGAGTATATATAAAATTGAATTTAGTTTCTAATCTACTAGTTGGTTTTTGGAAAAAAAAAAATCCTATTTGATGAAAATTTCAAATTTCAATGCAGTGTACTAAAATTTCAAGAAAAAAATAAGAAGTAGACGTATGTCTGACCACCCTAATCACAATCAAATCATAATTTTTTTTTATAATATTTATAATATAAGTATTAGACTCATGTTCGGATGTGACTCATATTTTTTTATAATTTTTTATAAAGTAAATAATTATTTATGATTTTTTTACTATAGCTTTTCAGAAATTTAGAAGCTCCTATGTCTGACCACCTTAACTTGGTCAAAACCTTATGAAATTTTTTTTTAAAAAAATTTTCCCTATAGTAGATGAAGCATAGGGTGTGACGCATGTTTTGGATTCAAAAAATGTTGTACCGTTTGGAAGTTATGAGTGTTTTTCATTCAGTATATCAATTAGGACTATTGTCAGAATTCAATTAGAAAATAAATAATAATTATTTATTAAAGTTGAAATAAGACAAGCCATATATTGTTGGAAAGTTGGGAACGTCCTTAAAAAAACCTTTTCATTTTATCAATTTTGGCTACAAAAAAGTCATCAGCCACCAGTGTAAAGTCTAGAAAATCAAGGAATACTGAAAAACATGTTTTTTTAGTTGACTTTCCAGGCTTGTCACTTTCAAGCCAAATACCAAAGCATTCCTGAGCTGAAATTAAAAATTTGAAAATTTGACTACAAAAATCGGATTTTCGATTATATCGGATATCCGATTTTAATATATAAATTTGTGGTCCCCAAAAATTTTCTCATTGCCGCCTTTTATTTACTAAACTGCCACATTAATGGCGATGGCACAAATCCAATATCCGATAAAATCCGATATTGGATTTTATTAGTCATATTTTAGAGAGAGAGAGAAGGAGAGGAAGAGAGGGAGAAAGAGAGAGAGAGAGAGGGGGGGGACGGAGAGAGAGAGAGAGGGAGAGAGAGAGAGAGAGAGGGGAGGAGAGGGAGAGAGAGAGACACACACACACACACACACACACAAATTGTGTCGTTATGGGTCATATGTTGTCCTAAGAGGTCGTAAGACATAATAGGACCCCTTAGTACACAATATCCGATTTTAATCTGTAGCGTCGTAAATTGTACGCACTTGCTAGGGTGGTACAATTTCACACCTAGTTTAGCACCCGCCTTGGCGCATTTTGCATTTTGCATTGCATTTCCCCTTTAGCACTTAATTAATCAAATTAATTAGGTCTAAGGTCCCATTTTATCATCTCCCATATCATAAAGTTGGGCCCTTTCATTAAAGTGTGCCCCTTTCATTTTATTCTTCCAATACATCATTTAATCAAAAACCCTGATTAGGTCCTATTTTGAACTTGGGGGCTTGATTTCGGGGGTCTAAACATCTCGAAATCACCTGTAACTTCGGGATTCTCTCTAAAATCATCATATCCGACGGCCCTAAAAATTTGGTGAAAAGTTGTCGGGACCATGGCGCCCGTGCAACATGGTCCCGGACATTTTTCCTGAAATTTTGGGAGCACGATCCAATCATAAAATAAAGCTTAACCCCAAGAAATTGGCGGGATATTCAATCTCTAGGTCGGCCAAAAGTCGAAATTAAGACCTAGGGTTTCATACATAAGAGCTCTCTTTCTTCATTTGAAGGGATCCGATTTTTGGCTTTCAAGGACCTTCTATGCAGCGAAAGAGCAGATCTTTGAAGACTTCAACAACATTCAACATTCCTCTATCAAGCACTTATCAAATTCATTCATCCACTTAGGGCTTGGAAGACATTGAAGAACAATAGGAAATTACCGACTGAAGATTGGCTTGTACTCCTCCCTTGAGGGTTGGGTATGATTTCATGTTGTTTTCATGTCCTTACATAAGCTTTGATATATCATTTATTCATGCTTTAGATCACATTGCATCTTGATTTAGAGAATTTGCATCATCATTTACAAGCAATTAGGGTTTACTTTCTAGGTTGCTCTAGTTTGCTTTCTTGCATTTTGGACCTTGCACACACACTAGGTCTGCACACACAATACATTTTACAAAACAACTTGGCTATTCGTGGAGGTGGAAATCACCGAAGCAGGGGTTTGACTAAGGCAAAACCCTATATAGCCACCCCTTCCCCTTTTCAGATATTATTACAGGTTTCGGGACTCGGACGACGCCGCAGGTTGCAGATCTGGAAGAAGCAGACTGAGACCGGCCTTCCCACCAAATTTCAGAACAAAAGACCAGGACAGGGGCGTGGGGCGCCCTGGTCCTGCCAGGACAGGGGTGCTGGGCACCCTGGTCCCTTCTGGGCACCCTGGTCCCTTCTGGGCGCCCTGGTCCCTGGGACAGGGGCACTGGGCACCCTGGTCCGACAGCATTTTCAGCAGTTTTGACAGCTTTTTCCAAAGTGCAAAAACAGCAGTTTTCGGAGCAGTTTCAGGGGCAGAATCAGGACAGTGGCGCTCGCGCCCTCGTCCTGAACATTTTCAGTCAGATTTTAACTCCGAGTACGCATTTTCATTCTTGTCTTATCCTTGTGTTTACAGCTTTCCATCATTTAAGTTCAATTCTGCAATCTTGTCATTAGTTCATACTTGCATTTTGAGGTTAGGGATTGAACTTGTATCATTTGATCTTCCAATTTCAACAAAGGAATAGAAATCCTAATAGATATCCCGTGGCTCTCTCTTTCACAAAAAGAAGTAGCCAATTGTGCGATATCTCTAGGCTCTTTCGTATTCCGTAATGTGTGTCAAAAGGTAGGATTAGGGCATGTTAACCTAGTCTCGCTTTTTCCCCTACACATTTTGGTGAACCTGACGTGAATCTATCATTGCTTCCTCTTGCATTGCATTTGTTAGATCTAGATCTAGATTTAGGGTGTTTTCATTTCATTTTTCATTAAAAAAAAAAAAAAAAAAAAAGTGTGTTTCTTTGCATTGTGTGTTTAAATTTTATGCAATTTCAAAATGTTAGATTTTTATTTGCAAGATGATCATATTTGTGATGATTATGAGTTAGATGAAGCTTTAGATGAATTTTTGAAACCTAAATATACCAAACCTTCATTTTACAAAAAACTCATAAACCTTATTACTATGCCATTTGGATGTGATGAGAAAGATAAGTCAAATGGTTCCTCTCAAGGGTACATTCCTATCAACTCTTCCACTGAATCTAGTAACATGGTTGTGTTCAATAATCCCCTCTATGAGGAAATATCTCCTTTTGATCATGCTTTGTGGGATGATGCCCTTGATGCCTTTGTGTCTCCTAAAAAACACTCCCTTCATGAGGATCCTTTTGTGCAAGAAGATGACATTATCCCTACAATCCCTAGTGATCGCCTTTCCTTTTCCAACAAAATTCCCACTAGAGATGATGAATTAATGATAAATGCTTACCCTTCTCCTAAAGTTTGTCTTACCCATAAGCATCCCTTAGAGGAAGAAGATGAAATAATAAGCACTTTCCTTAATTCTCTCTCCCCTAAAGATCATATTGAACATATTTTGAGGAAAGAGGATGAGTTTAACACATCTATTGATGCTCTCCCTTCTAAGGATGAGGAATTAATAAACAATGTTATCTCCTCTCCCGAAATTGACAATACTTCAAACATTCCTTTCAACAACCTCACTATTTGGGATGAACCATTAGAAGAAGGTATAGATTATTCTCTACCCCTAGCCAAAGGGGATGAAATCAAGATTGGAAACTCCCTTGATAGTTTCTCCCCTTCCGTGAATCTCAATTATTCTCCCTTTCCTCAACTTAGTTCTACTCATAAGGAAACCCTAGTTCAAAGCAAGATGGTTAACATTTCTTTCAAAGATCTCCCTCTCAAAAGTGAGACTTTAGAGAGTAGTGTTGATCCTTCTCCTAGAGAGTTTATTCCCCATGTAGATCCTGTGATGATAGAGGATGATATGACCTTTCCTCTTCCTACTAGAACATCAATGCTTACCCCTTGTCTCTCTCCTAAAATTGATTTAATCCGTGATAAGATTTTAGTGCAAGAGAAGACTATCAATAATTCTTCCAACACTTTTGTTCATTCCTCTAAACCATCCTCAATCAATTTGATACATGTGAATGAGACACCTAACAAACCTCTCTTCACTGTCCAAGGTGCTTGTCCTTCTCAAAATTCTCAACCTTTAAATAAGCCTATCTTAGTGGTTCAAGGTGGTTATGCTAATGATTCTTTTTGCACTCCTAAGAAACCTATTATTACTGTGCAAGGAGGTTATTCTTCTAAGAGCCCTTATGAGTATGCTAAGCACCTGACTAGAGAGAGTTATCATGCGGTTGCTCATACCTATAACACAAGAAACAATAGGTAACCTAGTCCTCCTCCAGTTATCCCAACTTCGCTTCCTCCTTCCCAACCTATTCTTCCTCAAGCGCCTTGTATTTCACAAATGCTTAGTAAGGACTATGATCTCATAGAACAACTTAAAGCTACCCCTGCTAAGATATCCCTTTGGGATTTGATCCAAACTTCTTCCGTTCATCATGGAATGTTACAAGATGCCTTGAAAGATTTGAATGTTCCTCCACCTAATACATCTAGTAATATAGTGTCTTTGGTTAACTCTGTGATGAATCCTAAAGCTCAAATTGTGTTTACCCAAGATGAGTTGCCTACTAGTGAAATTCAACAACGATATGATCCCTTGATGATTGTGGTTATCATAAATGACAGTGCTATAAGATGAACATTGGTAGATAATGGCTCTGGCCTTAATGTGTGTAGCATTAATCTATTGCATAAGATGAATGTGGATACATCCCTTATTGAGCCTGACTCTCATCCCATTTGAGGCTTTGATAATGTGGCTAAGTCTTCATTAGGTATTATCACCTTACCCGTCACAGTGGGACCTGTTACTTTGCCTACTCCTATCCATGTTATGTCAGGAAATCTAACATACAACTTGTTATAAGGGAGACCTTGGATTCACAGTATGCAAGCTGTCCCCTCTACATTGCATAGACAAGTTAAATTAATTTATAACAATAAGACATATACCTTGATAGGTGATACTAATCTTCAGGCTTGTTTGCAAACATCTACTTCCAAAGGGAGTTCTTCTAAGCCTTCCTCTTCTAGTAATGACTCTTTGAACAAGATACCTATGGATAAATCATCACCCTCTAATAATCAAAATTCTTTGGATGAGCCTAAAGCTCCTGAAGAAGATCCTTCTGGACTTGAGTCTACACATGAAAAGGCTTTTGATCCTGAGAAGGTTCTCGCGGAAGACGATTGGGGATCTCTTGATTTTAATCCCACCTTTGTAGGTGAATATAGGGTTCCTCCTAGAGATCTTAAAGGTAAAAAGAAGGAAGAAACTAGAAATCAATCAGTCTTACCTGAATCTATGAGCAATAATTTTGTGGCCGCTTCTCAAACTTCTTCTCCTCACACCTCTAATTATGAAGAGTTTGATTCTGTGTCTTATGAAAAACCACCTTCTCTTCCTGAAATGGCTGATCGTTATGGTCGTGGTTTTCGCATTTTTGCTAAGCATGGGTATCATGGAAATGGTTGTGGCGCTCATGAACAAGGGATAAAAGTTCCTCTAGAGACTAATTTTCACAATTATGCCTTTGGACTTGGCTATAATCCCTGCAAACACACTAAAGCATCTAAAAGACCATCTCTCAATGTGAATGCTATATTTAGTAGTGATGATGATCTCACTTCAACTAAATCATCTTCTACTTCTATCAACTCTCATTCCCCTCATAAGGAAATCTTGGCAATGAACAAATATGTTTATGAATCCCCTCAAATTTCTAAATCCACTTATGAATCTTTATCTCCTATTCATCATAAAGTCCTTTCCTCCAGGGATAAGGCTCTAATAAATTACACTCATCCCTCTTCTAAGAGTTCTTGTGACTTTTCTTCTTCAATTTTATACATGTTTTTGATCTCACTTATAGTTGAGCATTTAGCATTTCATATTCAAATACCTCATTCAATCTATCATGTCTTTAAATAACAGTAATGGCTATTATGTTGCTCATCATTATGTGACATTAGTAGCTCATTTACTGGGGGCTCATTGTCATTCGTGATGGTACAATTTCAAGTGCAATCATATTTTTTTTTGAAGCAACATAATAGCCTAATTTTCTTGTTCTTATGGGGACAAGAGTGATTTCATACATCTCTTCTTTTGCTTATGTCCAAATCTCTTCCTAGAAGATTGTGTAAGTCCTTCTCATTGAGGCAATAATCTTTCCTTATTTTTATCTAAGGATCAACTTTTTCCTATTTTGTGGATGGTGTGGACTTTATTACTTGATGTTATGCCTTGTACGCATTTGTTGTTGTTTGTTCAAGGATTCTCTCTTACAAGAGGACTAAGTCCTTGACTACAACCTCTTTTGCACTTGGTAAAATACATCTATAATGAATTCACTCTCCCAATTGGGTTAAAAGGAGCATCATCCTTCATTAAGAATCACTTTCAACTTGCAAAAGAAGAAAGTATTGCATTCTTATTCTCTTCTTTGTCTTATTCTAGAAGATGTTATATTTGTCTAAGACAATTCCTCTTGGGGATAGGTGTCTTTTGTAAAAAGATCTCTTCTCCTCTAAGGATCTCCTTTACACATACTACAAGATATCCCTTTTCAACTATCTCATCCTTGCTTAAAGAGTGCAAAACTCTCTTGCTTGGATCTATGACATTGTTGCATTTTTGAGGTATCTTCTTTTGTGATGAAGGTAGGTATCCTTGTTCTACTTTGCTTATGACATAAACATTACACTTTTTGAGCAATGGGTCATTCTCGAAACCAGAGCACAGACTCTTAGAGCGAGATGTTACCTTTTTGTACTATACATATATAGGTGGTAGCATACTCGGGCATAGACTCCTATGAGGTGCTTCTAACCTCCCTTACACACACATGCACGAGGTTGAGTGGAACTAGTGGCATAAGGCTAGACTTTCTCACTCTCCTCCCTTACATGGATCACCTAGACAGACTCTAGGGGCTAGTTTTCCGTGTCCTTTCTCCCATGGATCACCTAGACAAGATCTAGGGGCGAGAAGTCCATGTTTTCTCTCTCACTATTCCTCTCATGGATCACCAATGTGTGTATTCATGCTTTTTTTTTCCTTTCTTTTCTTCTATTCGCATTTTGTTTCCATTTACATCCTTCATCTTGTGTTAGAGAACTCTCAAATCCTCACACTCTTTGTTGTGTTGGAATTGAGATTTAGTCCTCTTTCTTACCAAATGATTCTCCATTAGTTTTTGATCTCATATCAAATCTTCTTGTGAGCATTTGTCATCAATATTCTTTAACAATTCGAAGTGGTAAACATGATACCCTATTTCAACTCACTAAAATTAGCAAGCCGAAACAGGGGGGGGCATATAGCTACCCTCAAATTTTCATCACCTTCCTTAGTAAGAATTAGGTGATTTTGTGATCTAACGTGTGTTTTGTAGGGTGCGGTTCCTAACTGTGTACTGCAGATACCGCTGGGGGCTTCGTCCGACAGACTTATGGATATATCCTTTTTCAAATAATGTTTACTTTTCTGTACTTTAGCTTGCATATGCACGTAGTGTTCATATGACCGCTAAAGTGGGGGCTAAATGTAGCGTCGTAAATTGTACGCACTTGCTAGGGTGGTACAATTTCACACCTAGTTTAGCACCCGCCTTGGCGCATTTTGCATTTTGCATTGCATTTCCCCTTTAGCACTTAATTAATCAAATTAATTAGGTCTAAGGTCCTATTTTATCATCTCCCATATCATAAAGTTGGGCCCTTTCATTAAAGTGTGCCCCTTTCATTTTATTCTTCCAATACATCATTTAATCAAAAACCCTGATTAGGTCCTATTTTGAACTTGGGGGCTTGATTTCGGGGGTCTAAACATCTCGAAATCACCTGTAACTTCGGGATTCTCTCTAAAATCATCATATCCGACGGCCCTAAAAATTTGGTGAAAAGTTGTCGGGACCATGGCGCCCGTGCAACATGGTCCCGGACATTTTTCTCGAAATTTTGGGAGCACGATCCAATCATAAAATAAAGCTTAACCCCAAGAAATTGGCGGGATATTCAATCTCTAGGTCGGCCAAAAGTCGAAATTAAGACCTAGGGTTTCATACATAAGAGCTCTCTTTCTTCATTTGAAGGGATCCGATTTTTGGCTTTCAAGGACCTTCTATGCAGCGAAAGAGTAGATCTTTGAAGACTTCAACAACATTCAACATTCCTCTATCAAGCACTTATCAAATTCATTCATCCACTTAGGGCTTGGAAGACATTGAAGAACAATAGGAAATTACCGACTGAAGATTGGCTTGTACTCCTCCCTTGAGGGTTGGGTATGATTTCATGTTGTTTTCATGTCCTTACATAAGCTTTGATATATCATTTATTCATGCTTTAGATCACATTGCATCTTGATTTAGAGCATTTGCATCATCATTTACAAGCAATTAGGGTTTACTTTCTAGGTTGCTCTAGTTTGCTTTCTTGCATTTTGGACCTTGCACACACACTAGGTCTGCACACACAATACATTTTACAAAACAACTTGGCTATTCGTGGAGGTGGAAATCACCGAAGCGGGGGTTTGACTAAGGTAAAACCCTATATAGCCGCCCCTTCCCCTTTTCAGATATTATTGCAGGTTTCGGGACTCGGACGACGCCGCAGGTTGCAGATCCGGAAGAAGCAGACTGAGACCGGCCTTCCCACCAAATTTTAGAACAAAAGACCAGGACAGGGGCGTGGGGCGCCCTGGTCCTGCCAGGACAGGGGCGCTGGGCACCCTGGTCCCTTCTGGGCACCCTGGTCCCTGGGACAGGGGCGCTGGGCGCCCTGGTCCGACAGCGTTTTCAGCAGTTTTGACAGCTTTTTCCAAAGTGCAAAAACAACAGTTTTTGGAGCAGTTTCAGGGGCAGAATCAGGACAGTGGCGCCTGCACCCCCGTCCTGAACATTTTCAGTCAGATTTTAACTCCGGGTACGCATTTTCATTCTTGTCTTATCCTTGTGTTTACAGCTTTCCATCATTTAAGTTCAATTCTGCAATCTTGTCATTAGTTCATACTTGCATTTTGAGGTTAGGGATTGAACTTGTATCATTTGATCTTCCAATTTCAACAAAGGAATAGAAATCCTAATAGATATCCCGTGGCTCTCTCTTTCACAAAAAGAAGTAGCCAATTGTGCGATATCTCTAGGCTCTTTCGTATTCCGTAATGTGTGTCAAAAGGTAGGATTAGGGCATGTTAACCTAGTCTCGCTTTTTCCCCTACACATAATCATTAAAGTCTCTAACTAGATTTGTTTATTAATATATTAATATATTAATTTATAAATAAATTAGTATATGATATTAGGGAGAGGGAGAGGGAGAGGGGGGAGTGGGGGGAGAGAGAGAGAGAGGGAGGGAGGGGGGAGGGATAGAGAGAGATTAGGGGAGAGAGGGAGAGAGAGAGAGACAAAGACAGAGAGAGAGAGAGAAAGACAAAGAGAGAGAGAGAGAGACAAAGACAAAGAGAGAGAAAGAGGGGGGAAGGGAGAGAGATGGAGAGAGAGGGAGTGAGGGAGGGGAGGGAAGGTAGAGAGAGATAAAGAGATTAGTAGAGAGGGAGAGAGAGAGATTAGTGGAGAGATTAGGGGAGAGAGAGAGACAGAGAGACAGAGAGACAGAGAGACAAAGGGAGAGAGATGGGGAG
Organism: Cryptomeria japonica; assembly: GCF_030272615.1. NCBI lineage: Eukaryota > Viridiplantae > Streptophyta > Pinopsida > Cupressales > Cupressaceae > Cryptomeria > Cryptomeria japonica. Next base: position 204,289,950 of record NC_081412.1, on the reverse strand, counting down.
GGGGAAGGGAGAGAGAAGGAGAGGGAGAGAGGGAGAAAGAGAGAGAGAGAGAGAGAGAGAGAGGGGGGAGAGGGAGAGAGGGAGAGAGAGAGAGATTAGGAGAGAGAGAGAGGGGAGAGAGAGAGATTAGGGGAGAGAGAGAAAGAGAGAAAGAGAGAGAGAGGAGAAGAGAGAAAGAGAGAGAGAAAGAGAGAGAAATTGTGTCATTATGGGTCATATGTTGTCCTAAGAGGTTGTAAGACACAATATGAGCCCTTAGTACACAATATCTGATTTTAATCAGTAAATTCTCTAACTAGATTTGTTTATTAATATATTTATATATTAATTTATAAATAAATTAGTATATGATATTAGGGAGAGGGAGAGGGAGAGGGGGGAGTGGGGGGAGAGAGTGGGAGGGAGGGGGGAGGGATAGAGAGAGTTAAGGGGAGAGAGAGAGAGAGATGGAGAGAGAGGGAGGGGGTAAGGGAGAGAGAGATGGAGAGAGAGGGAGGGAGGGAGGGGAGGGGAGGGAAGGTAGAGAGAGATAAAGAGATTAGCGGAGATAGAGAGAGAGAAGGAGAGAGAGAGTGAGAGAGAGAGACAGACAAAGAGACAGAGAGATAGGGATAGAGACAGAGAGACAAAGGGAGAGAGATGGGGAGGGGGAAGGGAGAGAGGGAGAGATAGAGAGAGATTAGGGGAGAGAGAGATAGATGGAGAGATTAGGGGAGAAGGATAGAGAGATATTAGGGGAGAGAGAGAGAGAAGGAGAGGGAGAGAGATATTAGGGCAGAGAGAGAGAGAGATTAAGGGAGAGGGGTAGAGAGAGAGATTAAGACATCATAGGACATCATGAATGCTTATGACATTAGGATATCATGAGCCCTTATGAGATTAGGGGAGAGAGAGAGATTAAGACATCATGAACCCTTATGACCTCTTTGGACACCATACGACCCCTAATGGCACCATATTTGGTTGCTTTGGGTCATATTGTGTCCTAAGGGGTCCTATGGTGTCCCAAGACACCATATAACCCCTAACGACACCATAGGACCCCTTAAGACTCCAAATCATGTCATTAGGGGTCATATTGTGTCTTACGACCCCTTAGGACACAATATGACCCCTAACGACATAATTTGGTGTCATAAGGGGTCCTATGGTGTCCCAAGACACCATATGACCCATAACAACACCATAGGACCCCTTAAGACACCAAATCATGTTGTTAGAGGTCATATGGTGTCTTAGGACACCATAGGACCCCTTAGGACACAATATGACCCCTTCGGACACAATATGGTGTCATTAGGGGTCATATGGTGTCCTAAGTGGTCATAAGGGTTCATGGGACACCATATTACCCCTAACAACATGATTTGGTGTCTTAAGGTGTCCTATGTTGTCCATAGGGGTCATATGGTGTCTTGGGACACCATATGACCTATTATGACACCATTATGGACACCATATGACCCCTAACGACACCATAGGACCCCTTAAGACACCAAATCATGTCATTAGGGGTCATATTGTGTCCTAAGTGGTCGTAGGCCACAATATGACCCCTTAGGACATAATATGACCCAAAGCAACTCAATATGGTGTCACTAGGGGTCATATGGTGTCCTAAGAGGTCATAAGGGTTCATGGGACACCATATGACCCCTTAGGACACCATATGACCCCTAACAACATGATTTGGTGTCTTAAGGGGTCCTATGGTGTCCCAAGACACCATATTACCCCTAACAACACCATAGGACCCCTTAAGACACCAAATCATGTCATTAGGGGTCAATGGTCTCTCTCTCCCTCTCTCTCCCTCTCTCCCTCTCTCTCTCTCTCTTTCTCCCTCTCTCTCTCTCCCTCTCCTCCTTCTCTCTCTCTCTCTCTCTCTCTCTCTCTCTCCCTCTCCTCTCTCTCTAAAATATGACTAATAAATCTGATATCCGATTTAATCAAATATCGGATTTCTACCATGTGGCAGTATAATAAATAAATGGTGGCAACGGGAAAATTTTTGGGGACCAAAAATTTTTGTACTAAAATTGGATATCCGATTTTATTTAAAAAAACCAAGAAAAAAAGGGTTTGCAAGCCATTTTGTAGATTCCAATGGACCACAGCCTGCATATTCTATTTACTGTCGAGGATCATGAGTTTTCAGATAATTAGAGACAAATTTGTGCTTTTGGGAGATTCTTAAAGTGAAAACCGTAGGGTAACTTGAAAAACTGAGATATGCTTTTGTAGGGACCCCTCTTGTGGCCCCGTAGATTCAAACAGATCATTCATAGGTGCCACAGATTGCAAGTTAGGGCCCTTCAAAGTTTGACAATTTTGAGCACTTAGGGCGCTCAAGGGATGACACCAATAGGGTATGACCCCGAGTGTTTGGTCAAGTGGTGGGGGGAAACAGGAGCATGCGTAGGGTAATAATGCCTAACTACACATGTCGGAGCTGATGGTTCATCATCATGACGAGAAAAATGAGAAATCGGTCACGTGACAACATTCGATTCAGTGAGACTGATGATTTTTCGCCAACAGAAAAAATTGCTGCCTTAATAAAACCATAGGGAAACTTGAAAAACCAAGATAGGATTTTGTAGGGACCCCTCTCATGGCCCCATAGGTTCAAATGGATCATTCACAGGTGCCATGGATTCCAAGTTAGGGCTCATCAACATTTGACAATTTTGAGCACTTAGGGCACTCAAGGGACAACACCGGTATGGTATGACCCCGAGCATTGGATCGAGTGGGGGGGAAAAATAGGAGCATATATAGGGTAATAATGCCTAACTAGACATGTCAAAGTTGACTGTTCATCATCGTGATGAGCAGAATGAGAAATCGGCCATGCGACAACATTCGATTGAGTGAGACTGATGATTTTTTTGCCAACAGAAAAATTGCTGCCCTAATAAAACCATAGGGAAACTTGAAGAACCAAGATAGGCTTTTGTAAGGAACCCTCTCATGGCCCCATAGGTTCAAATGGATCATTTGTAGGTGCCACGGATTCTGAGTTAGAGCCCATCAATATTTGACAATTTTGAGCACTTAGGGCACTCAAGGGACAATGCTGGTAGGGTATGACCCCAAGCGTTGGATCGAGTGGGGGGGAAAATAGGAGCATGCGTAGGGTAATAATACCTAACTGGACATGTTGGAGCCTATGGTTCATCATCGCGATGAGCAGAATGAGAAATCGACCGTGCGACAACATTCAATTGAGTGAGACTGACGATTTTTTCGCCAACCAAAAAATTGCTGCCCTAATAAAACCTCGAGCATTCGACCGAGGTGGGGGGAAAAATAGGACCATGCATAAGGTAATAATGAATTGTATCAAGTATTGTTCATTAAATGAATTGTGTTGTATTGTTCATTAAATGAATTGTATTGTTCATTGATTGAATTGTATTGTATTGTTGATTAAATGAATTGTATTGTTCATAAATTGTATTGTTCATTAAATGAATTATATTGTTCATTATAAAAGCAACACTTATTTTGAAATCAAATGAATTGTATTGTTCATTAAATAGACATTATTAACCATTGTTAATTATTGGAATGAAGATTAAGTATTTCCGTGATAACACCATGCATAGATGAGCAACAATTTATATGATCGAATATCAACTTCTGTACATATAAAAATGTCAAATGATTACAAATGTATGTCCATACACAAATATGGCATAAACGCCAACTAAAACAAAATGCATGTCTAAATATGTGAATGTATGTCCATATACAAAATATACATGCCAACTAGACATGTAAGCATCCCAAAACTATCCCGATGGATCATCAAAATCGATCCTCTTCACAGCACTACTCAACTCTGAAGGATCCTACACAAGAAAAAGAAACCACGATTAATATTAGTTATATTATATAATTCACATTCGAAAAGTTAACATAAAAATGAACTATAATTGAACTATTCATTTTTACCTCATCTCCACGTTTTCTCTTCAGCTTTGTAGGACTCTTGATGTATGTCTTTGGTAGAGGAGGTATGTTTTGAATATTTTCATACACAACCTATATATGTTTAGAAACATGACATTGATACAAGTTAGCATATAATTGTCACTGATAATAACAAATTATATCTACTAATCAAAACATAAAATAAACACACATCTACTCGAGGCATCTCTTCTTCTTCTTCAGGTATACTGGGTGTAGTCATCAAGGATGTGAAGCCAAGAATTCTCTATATATATACAACAAGTGTATGAAACTATCAATCTATGTCTAGACATGTATAATCACTATAAGTTATTTAAACTATTCATTCAATCATATTTGCATTCAATTACCTTTCCCTTGTCTCCAACTACACTACAAGATCCTAAATCACACTGCCCCGCACTCGTGTTGCTTGTGCCCTACAAGAGTAAAATAAGATATACATGCAAGTTACTACATAATCTAATTAATACCAATATAAATGATGAGCATGTATGTAAAATAAAATACAACCGAATAGGTGCAATAATATATGTACCATCAAGATATCAAGGCCAAATGAAATGGCCAACAAGGTGCCCTCCTAAATCTATCTCAACTCATCCTCGGTCATCAATTGTTAAATAAACCATGTAAATAAAAATTAGTACTTAATATTATCTAATTTATAAATATTTAATTAATATATAACATGAACTGTGAAAATACAGATCTTACCACTACATCATCAATGTATGATGACGGTGCCTCCTCACCTCTAGCATGTGAGGACTCCCCAAGGTATCCTCCAGTCTATGTAATAACATCTGGTGCATCATGCATCTCATGCACCTCATAATCTGCACTATCCACAAGAGGATCAACAAGCTATCCAACTGGACCCAAGCATACATACCCACACATGACACAACTATGGGGCACGCATATGTGTGGAGTTGAGGATGACATGTCAATGGCACCAGATGCACCTCTACCATCAAGAGTAGGCTAAGCTACTGAGGCATCTTGAGAAACCAAAAGGCTACTCAAAGAGTGAATAGCCGATATGGTCCATGAAGCTGCCTCGCAAATGTTATCAAGATGCTGCACTCCAGGTGGGGGATCAATAGGAGGAGGGGGGACATATGGGCCCTGGACTACTCTGATTACCTCAGGTCTATTTTGGGGCATACCTAAACCTACACCCTGGAAAGGTTGGATGTCAAAGTAGTTCACATGTTTGTTTAAAACAAACTCAACATACAATTTTTTTATGAAATAGAAGGGGATATCAAGATTGTTGTTGTGTGGTTTGTCGAAAACCATCCACCAACGATCCCAAAAAATTTTCACAATCCCATCATTTGTGCACCATTTAATAGAAAGTTTTGTTTTTTGGGGATCTACGGGCTGACCAGTATGGGGATTGACAAACAATGAGGCAATTTTGGCTTTGGATATCTCAAGATCCTTGATATCCTTATATGACAAACCATTTGCATATTTTTCCCTCATAGAATCTAACCACAAAGGGTGGCATTGTGTTCCTCATTCATGGTTTCCATTCTTTTTATGATCAATGTGAGAGGATCAAACATTGGGTTTAGATGAGCGATCCTATGATATACTTCTACAATCCCCCTCAATTCATTCAAATTTTATGCAATCAAATCCTAAATTGAGGGGGGTTTTGACAAATGAGGGTTTGATTGTTGCAATTGTGGTTGGTCAGGGTTTTCATTGTTATCCCCCATTTTTAACCTAATTGAATGTAAACAATTAAATTTAGTTAACAAATTTAAACAATTAGGTATTTGATTCAAAAAAATGTAGTTTTCATGAAAAACCATATTTTCAATGAAAAATCAAATAAACGTTAACAAAAAATACAAAAAATGAATGAAAATGATTGAAAACGATAAAATTCTTACGTCTCAATCTTTTTTTAAGCAATTTTTTGCCAAAACATCGGATATCAGGTGCACCGGATATCAGATTTTGATGAAATCGTGCGGCCCATGAGTTAAAAATGACTCACGGGCTGTCACTGTTGAAATATAAAAGTCTTAGAAAATTGGATATCTAATTTTTATACATATAATATATTTTTAAAATTAAAATTACAAATAAAAATCAAATATCTGATTTGCATAGGTAATTACCAGGCCAAGGTGTATAGACACCCAGGCCAAGCAGAAAGTCAACACGGATTTTTGCATTTTTAGGCGAGTGAGGAAGGTTATTTTTTTCACATCATCACTTTTTGCCCCCCCTTGATCCTACACTAACCCACCTTTGGTCTACATACCGGTGGCCATCAGTTCACCACTCTTTCCTTTTATTTTGCACACTCCATTTTTGAATTCCAGAGTGAGTCTTTTATCATTCAACTAGGCAACACTCAAAAGATTATGCCTGAGACCTTCTACCCAATACACATTATGAGCACTTCTTTTTCCATTTAGAGAGATGGACCCTTTTCCTTTTACCATACATGGTGCATCATTACCAAATCAGACTACACCTCCATCGTACTCTACTAGTGATAGAAACTTTCTCCAGTCACCAGTCATGCGGTGAGAACATCCACTATCAATAATCCACTCATTAGAATTATCAAAGCAGGAGACAAGAGCCTTCTTGTCTAACACATATTCCTTAATAGCTACAAACACTTTGTCTTCACTTTCTTCATCTTCAGATTCATCATCAGTGACACCTTCATCGACTACAACAAGATAGTTTCTCCTATTTCCTCCTTTGAACTTTTTAAACTTCTTTGGTTTGTCCTTATTATCACTATTGGGATAGTTGACAGCAATGTGTCCTATCCTATTGTAAGAAAAATATTTCAAAGGGAGCTTAACTTTGTATTTTCCAGTTCCCTTAGGAAGGCTTTTGGCAAGAAGAGCTTCAAATTCCATCAACATCTCCTTATCATCGATATCTCTGCTTTGTCTTGGTTCACAACTAGCACCATCTTCTTTTACCTTTCTAAATAGTGCAACAGATGCTCTAAAGGCTAATTCAGTCTTCTAAACACTGCAATCATAACTATTTAGCTCATATGTGGTCAACTTAGCAATGATGGAGTCAAGGGATACCTTTGTCTTATAAATAGATCTCAACTCTTGAATAGCGGCAACCCTTATTGCATAGACTAGCAACAAGGATCTCAAAACCTTGCTAACAATGGTGGGATCATCCATTATACCTCCAGCACTCTTGATGTCTCCAACAATAGTTTTAATTCTTATCCCATATTGTTGAATGGTCTCTCCTTCAACCATCTGCATGTCTTCAAATTTTCCTCTAAGGCTTTCTTCCTTATCTTGCTTCACATGCTCATCACCACCATAGATAGTCTCCAGAGTATCCCATACATCTTTGGGATTGTCTTTATCTTGAACATCTATAAACTCAACATCAGATAGACTGTTGATAAGAGCTTCCATCACTTGCCCATTCTCCTGGGTTTCTCTTCTTTGATCATCAGTGAGAGTACCGGTAGGGAAAACATAAGTATTCTAAACATAGTTCCAGTGTTGAGAACCCATGCTTTTAATGTAGATCTTCATTCTTCCCTTCCATATCTTAAAGTTATCTCTGTTGAAATTAGGACCTTCCCTCTTCATCATTAGAATAGGATCTTTTCCTCAAGCGGTTAAGCTTATAACACAGAGGACCTAGAGGATGCTCTGATACCAATGGATGAATAATGATGAATAGTAAATACCCAATAGATACTGAGAAGGGGGCATGAATCAATATGGACAAATACTTCTTCAACAACTTAAACTGCAAAGACTGTAGTAACTAGTAAACAATATCACTGATCTAAATCAAGGCACTACCAGTAAAACACAGTATGACTATAAAAGACATAAACTGATAACATCTAGATCCTCTCAAAGCCTAATATCTCATCTCAACTTCACCGATATGCTTAAGCAAGTAATACATCAGAAATACAATGACCATTGGATCAACATGATTTACCACTTAACAGAAAACACTAAAACATCACATGAAAAAGCATCAAACATAACACAGGAATTTTTTCACGTGGAAACCCAACTGGGAAAAACCATGATGGGGATGAATACCCACAAGTTGTTCTTGAACTCTTCTGAAGTTTGCTCTGTTAGGAGCCTAGTCTAGTTAAAGACTTTACAACATGTTCTGCTAGGAACCGATCCTGCTAGGGATCACCCAGCTAAGGGATGGCTAAATACCCAGTTAGAGTTTAAAACCCTGTTATGGGTTACCTTGTAAGAGGATTTGAAGAACTCAATGATTTTGAGTCACCCTGTTAAAGGATTTACAAAAAGCTTGTTAAAGCTACCCAGTAAAGGGATTATCCATCCACTGAAATGGTTAGAAGTCAATAGGTAATACACTGATATGATAACAACACTCAATGTCAAGGTAGATTTGCTTTAGTTTCTTTACTTCTGCAATCACACTCTATAGGTCTCTACTCACTTCTCCAGTCTGGCAAGAACCACTTCACATACATTCATTTTCCAACAACTTCAAATAAAAATCATCATCGATCTTATAGACAAAAATTAGGTCAATGGCAAAAACCTAAAACCCTAAGCATCTAGGTTTACAATACAGTTGGTCCAATCCTGACCGTTTAAGCACATTACATAGGGTAAAACAATCTTGAACAAATCTCAAGATGTTCTCCATCATTCATTCTTCATTGCTTCTAGAAGCTGATAACCCATCACGCACTCTCCACCGTTTACTAAGATTTTGCACATTCCCAAGGTGGATAGAATCAATCTTCTTCATGCAAGATCCTCAAAAAAATTCTTCACGCACACAAGGCTGATGTGGCAACATGATCTAATCTTTATTTTAATGCTAACTAATCACAGGATGTTGTCGGTCGAATCACACAGACTTGGAATACATCAACCGAAAACCTTGAAGCTGAGACTACCAACCGGTAATCATATCAAATGAAACCTCGATACAAACTTTGCATATATCGGTTCACACTCCAACATACCTGTTCACTTTTTGCATATATCGGTTCATACAATCATATCAATTCACTTACCAGTTTGCTTACTTCAATATACCAGTTCATACTTTAGTATATTGACATCAATGACAACATACGTTCTCATCATGTCATCAAACTCTGCACATATGCCAACAGACATATGGTATATTTTTGCTCTTCATGCATATATTGTTTGTGCGAAAAATGTGAATCACAAGAATGGGTTGACAAATGGTCTTGTAGACCACTGGTTCCCATTGATACATATCAAATTCCCAAAGCACTACAATTGAGCCAGATGGTGACATCAGTGGATTTTGACCATGTATCTGACCTAGTGGATTCAGGTGATTTTTTGAGTTAATTTTTTTGCAAGTATTCTTTTTGGTTTATTTTGTTGTACATCATACTTTATTTTGGTATTAATTAACACTTTATAAAATGTAGGTCATGTGTATGCAGTTGTTGTAGAAGAGAACAATGAAGAAGGAACGAATTACTATTTGTGTTGTTGTGTTGAGCCAAAAAAAAAATTGACAACCACAATCATTGACAGAGAGGGTATTAAGTACCTAATAGGGTCTATTGTCATGACAGGAACATGTCTTAGGAGATACACTATCAAGAATTCTAATGTTGGGTTGTTCGAGGACTTTGAAACACACAGACATATTCTTCATTTCTCTAACCTTGTTGTTTCAACAAATATTCATTTGATGAAGTATCATGGTAGACCTCATAACAAGATTTAATGGAAAGTTTGTGAATCTGACCACGAGGAAATACTTGACACAATATGGGTTAGAGCTGATCCTGAAGGCTCACTTGATTGATTCTACAGTTCAGAGTAGAATGATTTTGAGAATTTTGTATAAATCATCAACGAATTGTTCCATATTCATTTTATATATATATATATAAATGCCCATGAGCTGATTTTTACATGTTTAGGGGCATAATTTGGTATATTTAAATGGAAATGAGCTTATTTGTACATATGTAGATGTCAAATTTTGTATATTAAAATGTCGATGACTTGAATTGCACATATTGTAATGCCAAATTTTGTATAAAAGCCCATGAGATGAATTGTAAGATATTTTTTTATATATTTAAATAGCTAAGAGCTAATTTGACCATATTTAGAGGCAAATTTTTTAATAATATGTGACAATATTTTGTGACTATTTTTTGTGTCAATGTTTTATGACTAAGTTTTGAGTATATGTGATGTGATGAGGTAAATCATGAGAATTCTTGATTATTGTATAATCATGGAGAATCATTTGAGTCATTATCGAGTCATAGGGGTCATAGACTGAGATTGGATACAATTTGAGCAAAAAATATTATTCTTGTCAAAATAATTGTCAAAAAAGTTGTCAAGCAACTTGTATATTGCACGGGTAGGGTATGACTCTCAATGTTACATCTCTTTGGGATGCATGAGAGGGGAATTTGTAGTGTAAAATTTCCTACCCAGACATGCTCGTGATGTCAGTTTTTGCACATGACAAACTGAATCAATTCTAGCCAATCCTACAACTTTGTATTGCATGCGATTGATAGTTTTTGTTGCAGACAAACAAATGCTACCAATTGAAAATGGTTTTGATTCATGAAAAATTGAGATAGTCCAATGTAGAGGATCCTCACGTGACCCCACAAGCTCAAATGGATTGATCATATGTGTCCTAGATTGGAAGAAATAATCTGTCAGAGTTGACAATTTTTTGGACTTCGGGCACTTGAGAGATCACATGGGTGGGGTATGACTCTTGATGTTCCGGAGCTTTGGGATGCATGAAAAGAGAATTCCTAGCATAAACATGCCAACTTGGACACGCTCGTGAAGTCAGTTTCTACACATGACAAACCAAATCAATTCTAGCCAATCCTGCAACCTTGTATTGCATGCAACTAACAGTTTTTGCAGCAGGCAAAAAAATACTAACAATTGCAAATGGCTCTGAGTCATCAATAAAATGAGATAGGCCACTATAGAGGAGCCTCACGTGACCCCACGAGCTTAAACAGATTCATCATATGTGTCCTGGATTGGAAAAAACAATCCGTCAAAGTTTGACAATTTTATGGACACAGGGCCCTTGAGAAATCACACTGGTAGGTTATGACTCTCGACATTTTGGTGCTTTGGGATGCATCAAAGGAGCATTCCTAGGATAAAATTATCCACTCGAACATGCTTGTGATGTCAGTTTGTGCACATGACAAACTAAATCAATTCTAGCCAATCCTACAACTTTACATTACATGCAACTGACTGTTTTTGCAGCAAGCAAAAAAATGCTACCAATTGAAAATGGCTCTGAGTCATCAAAAACTGAGATAGTCCATTATAGATGATCCTTATGCAACCTTAGGGGTTCAAACGAATCGATCATATGTGTCTTGGATTGCAAGAAATGGTCTGTCAGAGTTTGACAATTTTTTGGACTCGGGGCACTTGAGAGATCACACTGGTGGGGTATGACTCTTGACGTTCCAATGCTTTTGGATGCATGACAGAAGCATGCCTAGGGAAAACATATCTACTCGGATGTACTCATGATGTTGGTTTGTGTACATGACAAACCAAATCAATTCTAGCCAATCCTACAACTTTGCATTATATGCAACTAATGTTTTTTGTAGTAGGCGAAAAATGCTACCAATTGAAAATGGCTTTGAGTCATCAAAAACTAAGATAGGCCATTGTAGAGGAGCCACACGCAACCCCATGGGTTCAAATGGATCAATCATATGTGTCCTAGATTAGAAGAAGCAGTCTGTCAAAGTTTGATAATTTTTTGGACTCAGGGCACTTAACAGATCGCACCAGTAGGGTATGACTCTCAACATTCCTGAGCTTTGGGATGCACAACAAGAGAATTCCTAGCTTAAACCTGCCCACCTAGATGCGCTCATGATGTCAATTTATGCACATGACTAATTGAATCAATTCTAGCCAATCCTGCAACTTTGCATTGCATGCAATTGACACTTTTTGCGGCAGGCGAAAAAATGCTACCAATTGAAAATGGCTCTGAATCATCAAAAACTGAGATAAGGCATTATAGAAGAGCCTCACGCAACCCCACAGGTTCAAACAGATCAATCATATATGTCCTAGATTGGAAGAAATAGTCCGTCAAATTTTGACAATTTTTTGGACTCAGGGCACTTGAGACATGGCACCGATAGGGTATGACTCTCAACATTTTGATGCTTTGGGATGTAGGACAGGAGAATGCCTAGCATAAAAATGTCCACTCGGATGCGCTGCTGATGTCGGTTTTTGCACATAAAAACCAAAATTTGACCATTGCGAGCGTGAGGGTGCTCTCACACCAAACACATATTGTTGTTTATATTCATATTATTGATTACATATGCAAATATTCATTTAAATTTATAAAAGGGCAGCCACCAAATACAATAAACACACAATAATGAACTAAATACAAGGAGTTTTGTAGGGTTAATTTAACATTTTAGAAACTTTGTCAAGTCAAATTCCATGATTGCAATGTTTTATATCATATATTTTTGTTGTTTATATTCATATTATTGATTATATAGGAAATAGATCAATTAAATTTATAAAAGGACAACCACAAAATACAATGAATACAAAATAATGAACTCAGTACACATTTATTGGATCAAATATCAACATTTATATATATCAAAAAAATGCATGTCTGCCAAGTCAATACAAGTATTACAAAAATGTGGCATATGCGATATACAATAAAAATGTAGAATATATCTACATCTATTGGTCATTCTATGACCAAAATTAACACTATATGATCCTCAACTTGTGGTGGTTCATCAAAATCAAGCCTCTTCAATGCAATATGCGGCTCTATAAATGGCTGCAAAACCACAATTCAAAAGCCAAGTTAGAATTCTTTTGTAGAAAATAGTTCACAATTAACAACATAACTATGCATTTAACTATAATTCCTTTGCAATTAAAATGTAGATTACCTCATCGGCTGATCTAGGAGCTAATGTCTTCACTCTTCTCTCCTTGTCACTCTTAGGAGTTTTGTTGAAGACACAGTTAAAAGGATCCACGTTATGGTCGTACCGCGAAGGGTTCTATTGTAGATTAAATGTACAATTTATACAATGTACTAATATAAATATATCAAAAACACTTAAATTCTATATTAAAGAGAACAATGACATGCCCATGCCTGAGATTCTTGTCCAATGGACTGAGGATGGCTCACCATCGATGGAGAAACTATCGCTATTACCTATACAAAAAATGATCAAATATTAAATACAATTAATATAATGATAAGTATTATAGGTTAAAAACAATTAATTTAATATACCAAACAAAAGTGCACTGGATCCTGAGATGCTTCTCTAGTGCACGAAGGAGGGCTTACCATTGACGAAACAACTATGAATATTTCCTATATGAAAAAACTATAAGATTATAATATATCACAAGTTCACATGTATGCGTGCATATAATCATGAAATCAAGAAAATAAAGTAGAGATACATACCTCTGCCCTCTCTTGATCCACGAGCGAATCAGGTACATTCAACAAATCTGCATAGCTCAATGGCCACTATACAGGTAAAATAGATAAAAAAACACTAATCAGTCTACAAACCCCAACTAATACTTGATTTCATCTTTTTCAAATAATTGTACAACTAAAAATGTGTTCAATTACCTTCTTCCCATGTTTTGGTATCTTTGAGGAATTGTTTTTCTTAGGACGAGGCCTAGAAGCGGAGGGGGTACCCTATTAAAACAAAATTAACATGACATATTAGTATAGATAATATATTAAACATAATTTAAAAAATCTAAAATTAAATGACTTGCATATTCCATCAAAACAATACATAAAAAGGGTTGTACAAATATGATACTGTATAGCCTTGTAGGCCAAAATCGATCGCTGAGAGCATGATGTCATCAATCTGGGACATTTGGTCCCCTGTCAACACCTACAAACCAAAAATTGGACCAATAATTAAAGATAGTTAGTATATCATGTAACCTTTTTGATTTCAAAGTTTACTATTCTATTTTAATATGTTACAAAATTTATACCTCAGGCATCGAAGTTGCAACTATAGTAACTAGGGGAGGAGTATGGGATACCGCTGCTACATCTTGAAATGCATATTATTTGTCTCAATTTAAATCGATGTATACATGAAAATTCATTTATGTAATTACAATTTTAAAGTGACTGATAAATAAAATGATATGAATTCAAATCAACACACCGATGTCTTCACTCATGGGCAAACACCATGTCCATCAACTCATCTATCAGCGTGAAATCCTTAGTCGTGCAGGCCTAACATCTACTCCCGCAAATCATGCATAGATAAGATGTGGATCCATCTGCACCGACCACATCATTTATCCTTGAGCATATCCCCAAGTAGCTGAATGACACATGTTGAATGGACTCTTTGTTGCTACCTAGAGCAACTAATGGCTCATCATCTAGTACAATAGGGTGTGCAAATGATGTCCCGTGCTAAATGATGGCACCAATCAATGTTGTGGTCACCTGAAGAGTCTATAGCTCCATCAACTCTTTCAACTCTACTAGGACAACCTGATGCACCTTGGGTTTGGGTGCTAGGGGTCGACGACTCTTTGGGGCTAATCGCCTATAGGCTCCAGGTCTATCTTGGGTAGAGCCACCACCTCTACAATGGAACTCTCTCATGTCAAAATAGTTTGGTCACACATTGAGCACAAACTCATAGTATACTTTTCTCAAAAAATACAATGGCACCTCATAAATATTACAAGGTGGATCATCAAAGACCATCCACCACCTCTCCCAAAAAAGATTCTTCATCTCCACATTGGTACACCAATGTATGGGAAACCTCTTTTCATTAAGAGGTAATGACTGGCCAGTTTTAGGATCAACAAAAATGGCACAAATTTCTTTTTTACTAATATTTTTGTTTTTGACTCCCTCGTCTGATAACCCATCAGCATAGAATTGACGACACCTATCCCTAAAGTTTCCCCATTTGGTAATTTGTGCAGAAACAACTATGACACCACTAGCTAATGATTCTAGGCTAGTGGTGAGGGATTTATGATGCTCAAGTTTAGATGTTTTCAATTTATCAATCAGTTTATTGATTTTAGACGTATTTTGCCCTAACTGATTAATTAATTGGTCCTGTGTTTCAGGTGTGCGGTCAAAAGGAGGAATTGGGGGTGCATCTTGTGGGTTTTTAGGAGGTGCATTTTGTTGTTCTTGTTGTGGATTAGAAGAATCTAGTTTTTGAAACAAAAAAAAAAACCTAATCAAAATTAATGAAATTAAATTCAAAAAGTAAAACAAATTGAACAAACAAGAAAGGAAGACAAAAATTAACAAAAACTAACCTTGATCCATAGTGTCTGGATGAGAAATGTGGCACTCTATTCATAGTCTGTAGTAGAAATATAGCACCCCATTCATGGTTTAGTAAAGAAAATAAAGAAAAAAAGAAGTAAAAACATGGTTGTCATGGGAAAATAAGACCTAGTTTTTTTTTTTTACTTTTTTTTACAGTTACCACGTACGTGGTCCTTTAGGGATTATTAGCACGTACGTGCTCGTTTTCCTATAAGTAGTGCATACGTGCTCATTTTCCTAAAGGTAGCACATGTGCTACCTTTTCTAGGCTCGGGAACAATGGACCTGAGCACGTACACAGTGATTTCAAATTTTATAACCACGTACGCACCACTTGTTTTTCCATGTTTTTTTTGGGTGGTGTCCACTTTTATGACCACCATCTTTGTGCACATACCCTATGTAGATTTATGATATTCGATGTTACTCAACATGTTTGAGATTTATGTGATTTATGATGCGAGAGCTATTATATGATATGTGGCATTTGATATAATCCGCAACCCAAGTTCTAATCAGATTAATGCATTTCTCTTTGAATTATGAAGCCCAAACTGAATTAGACAAAGGTCCTTCTCTTGTCCACCGATCATCCCAAAACCTTACATTTCTACCATTTCCCAGAACCCATCAGATTCTCTAAGAAATAATAGAAGAGGATTTGAAGAAGTTATTCCACAGATCAGAGACAGAAGATGAGAGGGAATAATTTTCCAACATTCTTTGGAAGCTATACATTTGGTATTTGTCCTTGAAAATATCAATCCATTCATTGTTCTCTTTTAGACATCTCCATAGTTGCTTAGCCATTAAATCTCTATTAAATTCTCTTAGATGTATAATATCGAGGCCTCCCCTATCTCTAGGCAAACAAACCTAATCCCAAGCAATCAAATGAAACCTACTCTTGGATTCAGATCCCGACCAAAGGAAGCGCTCCTGAGTACTTTCCATTCTATCTACAAATTTGACTGAGATTTTAAACAAACTAATAGCATAGGTAGGGAGGTTCTAAAGTGAAGCCTTAATTAATTGAAGTTTACTCACTTGGCTTAACAAAGCTCCTTTCCAACCAGCCACCTTCCTTTGAAATGTATCAAGCAAACTAGACCAAGAGTCCAAGGTAGGTCCCACACACAACAGAAAACCCAAATATGAATACGGGAGAACACCCATCTTACAACCCAAAATATTGGCAATCTTCATTTTTCTATGTTCAGGAGTATTCATGAAGAATATGGAGCTTTTAGAGAGATTGATTTTTTGCCCCAATCCTTTCTCATAAGTATCCAGGATAACTTTAATAGTATTTTCTTATTTAATAGAATTTTCCCCCATCAGCATATCATCAACAAATTATTGGTGAGAGCAAATAGTAGCTTTGGATGAAGGTCAAAAACCCCTCAAATTTCTCTTCTTGACATTTCTTTGAATAACTTTGCTGAAAGCTTCACTCATTAGAATAAAGAGGAATGGGGATAAAGGATCCCTTTGCTTAATACCCCTTGATGTTGAGAAGAAACCAGACGTTGAACCATTGACTAGAATCAAAATTTGGGAGTGGTAACATACTGGTTGACAAACTAGATGAAATGGTTACCAAAACCAAAGGCTTGTAGCACCTTAAATAGAAAATTCCAATTGACATGATTATAAGCTTTGAGGAGATCCAACTTCAAAAAGAAGCCCAAATTTTTATTAATAGATCAAGAATGGATATTCTCATGGACAACAATAATAGAATCTAAAATCTATCTACCAGGAATAAAACCATTATGATCCTTTGAAATCAAAGAAGAAAGCAAGTTTTTAAGCCTACACATAATGATCTTGGTAAAAATTTTATAGATCAAGATACATAAACTAATGGGTCTAATGTCGTGAAAGGAGGAGGCATCAGGTTTTTTAGCGATCAGGACAAAAAAGGTAGTATTCAGTTCTTGAAGAAGTGATCTGGAACCAAAGAACTCTCTAGCAGCATCTACAACATCCAATCCAATAATCTACCAAAAAGTTTGAAAAAAAAACATAGGGAAAACATCAAGGCTAGGAACTTTATTACCTTCAAAGGAAAAAGTTGTAGCTCTAACCTCATCATGAGATGGGATTCTATTTAGCTCCTTATTCATTTCCTAGGAAATAGTGCATCTAAACTCCCACAAGATCTCATCTTGAGAATTAACATCAAGAGGGCCATCATCTCAATGAAGAGTGGAGAAATATATAATGGCTTCTTGGTTCAACTCCTCCTCCTTATCAATCCAGTCATGATCCACTAAAATTTTATTGATTCTATTAGAGGCCCTATGTTTGAGGGTAGTCATATGAAAAAAAATTGTGTTTCTATCATCAAATTTGAGACATAAAGCTCTAGACCTCTTCTTCCAGAATTGCTCCTCCTTAGAAATGATATCATGAATCTTGGTAAGTAACTCAACTTCTTTATCCATAACCACAGGGTCATACCCCACATCTTGAATCTGAGATTGAACATCATCTAAATATTCCTTAAGCTTATCTTTTATCTAGAAAATATTTCCAAAAGAAACTTTATTCCAGAGTTGGATATTGGACTTAATATTGGCTAGTTTCTTTGCAACTCTAGACATCGCAGTTCCTTGAATGTCAACATTCCACCATTTAGAAATATTGTCATGATTATCTAGAGCTAAAAGCCACATCTTCTCAAACCTGAAGGGGAAGGATTTTCTCCTAGTCAAAGGGGATATACTTAGACATATCAGGAAATAATTAGACCCAATTCTGGATAATGCATTTAATATACAAGAAGCATTACGAATCTAATCATGAGAAATAATACCTTTGTCGATTCAGACTTGGATGAGCCCCCCCAACTTATTTTGTTGGACCAAGTGAATTTAGCCCCAGGGAGATCAAGGTCTAACAAACCAAGAGAATTAATCATATCTTCCAAGTCTGGTATACTATCATCTGAAACAGGCATTCCATGAGCCTTTTCCATACTAGATAATGGGGTATTAAAATCCCCTAATAGAATCCATTTTTCATTTGGGAAAGTCATTCTAGCATTAATGATAGATGACCAGAGCATATTTCTAGCACTTTTCCCATTTGGGGCATAGATATTAGAGATGATCCAAGATGATCCATTAGATAGACTAGTAAATCTAGTGGCAATGTGATTAGGAGAGGTCAAGACAACCTTACCCAAAAGCTGTCTAGGATTCCAAAAAGTAGCAATACCACCGCAAGCCCCATCAACATTAGCACAATTAGTACCACACTCCCTTAAAACAACCAACTTTATCTTTTCCACTCTATGAACAAGCATTTTGGTTTCTTGAACAAGAAAAATATCTAGCTTGTGATCTTTAACTAGGTTAGATAGAAGATCATGTTTGTGAGGATGATTCAATCCCCTGGTATTCCATGAAATGGCTTTCATTTGATTGGATGGGGGGAGCCAATCCCCATGTCGTGAAGTGTTCTCTAGACTCCATCACCAATGGAAACTTGACTATGCTTATCTCTACTAATCACATTGGGAGGCCTCAACACTACCCTCAAATCAGATCCACGATCTGCCTTTTATCTATTTCTAGTCTTAAAACTAGTAGATATTGGTTTTAATAAATGAACATTTGGGGAGTTCCTTTTTCTATGCTTAGTGTTTACCTCAATAAACAGATTTAGATTATCATCATCCTGGGCTGCATCATTAGTAATGTTTGGATCTGATAAATTTCAGAACTTCAACAACAAGGTGGATGGAAGGATCCACAACCATATGATCCTCTATCACAAATGTATCCCCATTAGAAATCTCCCGAGGCTTCAAACTTCCCCTATATCCCCTTCCTCATTCAAGGGCTCTAAGATTGAAGGATTTGGATCTAGACCATCCTAAACACCTGGGATATTACTCAATCCATCCATACATGGAGAGGGATCCAAAGATGGGGGCACCACCAAATCCACCCCCTTAGTCTTAGTTTTTCTTCTTCCAAGTCCTCTTAGGCATAGGCTTGGAAGGGCATCCCCTGGCCCAATGACCGACTTTTTTACAATTAAAACAAGAAAAGGGAATAGATTGATACTCAAATTTACAAACCCATCTACCCAACTTAGAGAAGAAGTCAACTTCCTTCGGTAAATTGAAGATATTTTAACATTCACACATATTCTGACATACACCAGATGCCTCTTTGCAGAGGTCATTCGGTCAATTGAAAGAAGCTCACCAAAGCAGGTAGCAATCCCAACAAAGATTTCTTCACCCCAAATATCCATCCCAGATATCCATATAAAAACTTGGCAGCCACACCCAAATAGGGGCCTCATTACATTCACATTCTTTTGGGTTAAAGTGTAGTTCCCATTTCTTGAGAGCCAATGATGATTTTCCTAACACCAAGGGACCACCCACTAAAACAGATTGGAGGTCCTCCTCATAGGCAAAGGAGAATAAAAAAAATTGTTAGACATGGCTACCACATCAATTTGAACCTTTCCCTTCCATTTACGCAATACCCTATCCTTAAGAACTTTAATATTAGGTCGAGGGCCAATAAACTTGCCAACCATGATAGAGGCTAGATTAGCCATATTCCTTTCCACAATACAAACTGGAAGAGAAATGGAACAAGAACTAGACTCTGGGTCCACTTTATGGGGAACAAGAGCAATAGCCTTTCCTTTGAGGTTTGACCCAAATAAAGTAGACCATATTTTGTTGCAATCTAGAATCCTGGTTTTCTAAGATTCTCCATAGACTTTCCAGGACCCTCCTTGCCACAAGGTAAAACAATAAAGTCATCTTTTTCATTTGGTGGTACCAACAAGGTGCTCCCATCCCAAAACCCATTGAGACTGCCATCAGAAGCTTCAAATTTTTACCTCTAGTGGTGGAGATCATGTGGGAGCCTATATAACCTTCATCGCCCGATCTTCTTGCTCTCGCTCCTTCTCCATTCGAATTGAAACTAGTCGCTCCAGTCGTTCTCGCTATTCCTGCCTCTCCTACAACTCCCATTTTTTTCTCAATCTTCCTTGGATTGTTATAATATTTCTTGGATTTTTATAATCCCTATTTAGGATGTTAATTATATGTTTTATTTAGTGTCTCTAACCTTCTAAGAATGATCCTTAGTCATTTTGTGAACCTAGAGACCAAACTCAGCATTTTCATCAAGCTTTGGTTCTATCTTTTCTAAATTTTGCATTCTAATTCAAATGTGCTAAAAGAATGATCATATGTACTAAAAAATTCATCATATGCGACAAAATATTAGTCATATGCACCAATCTATGTTTCATATGTGCCAAAACAGGTTTTGTATGCGCTAGTCTAAGTAATTTTGCAGTTATGGAGTTTTTGTCATCTAGGTTTTGTTGGATCAGTTTTTGAGTCCTTCTATAGGATATGTATGATTTTTTTGAGCTTCTTATAGCTATCTATTATTTCATCTTGATGAAATTTATGATGATTTATGCTCTGGTAGGAGCATTCATGCCTCATTGTTGAGGTTATTTGTATGCAATGTTTTGCTCCAACAAGATGATGTATGCCTTGTTGTTGATGATTGTTTACTATTCCAGTGAGATGTCTTTTGCTTCACTGTAGAGGATTTGACATGGATTTGGATTCATATTTGAATTATATTTGTGCTTGGCTCTTCATTTGCATTGCTTTGGTGAAGGCTCTTTCCATGTATGTGGTCATATGTGCTAATTTATATTCAGTTTGTTCTCGTTATAATGTGACTATTTTAATTAAAAAATTTGGGCCTTCATGATGTTGGTCTATGTTCCTTGGTTATGTATTTATACCCTATAGTTTTAGTCCATGGTGTTGGAATCCAAGAACACTGAGAGGGGGGTGAATTAGTGTTCTACCAAAATGTTCAAATTTAACCTTATCAAAACATGCATTCACCAAACAGTATACCGATACATATAAAATTGAAAGAAGTAAATAAATCAATAAGCGAATCACACAAATTAATACCATAACAAAGAGAATTATACATGGAAAACCTCAAAGAGGTAAAACCACAGTGTGATTTGTGACCCGCAATATCAATCCACTGGCCATATGAAAATATATTACAAACTGATGGGGCTAGCACTTACAGGAAGGCTTACAGCCTAGAGCACAATACTCAATCACAAAAGGAGCCTCACTGACTACATACAAATTCAAACTACAATCCAAAGAAATGAGTGAACTATAATGATATAATCTTCTATGCCTGAATAATTTCTGGTTAAGCTCTATTTGTTTTGGTTTGAAACCCTAAACCCTTACCAAAAAACCTCTTACATAAATGTCCTCACATACATGATCTCTCACATATATCTCACATATTATTCACACTCTTACAAATTACAAAATGATCTAATCAATTGACATATATACCCTTACAATCCATCATGCCTTATGTCGGCTTACATAGATAATTACAAATTGAATATACACGCTGGCTAAATAACATATATACATAAATATCAAAATTAATTACCAATTTCGGATCTCCTAAAATAATGTCGGCCTCCAATACTGATAACTCGATGAAGTCATGTTGGCCTACAATGCTAGTAACCAAAGAATTCCTTCCAACCGGTGAGGACACCTATTGGTGCTAGTGTCGGTGTCGGTGAAGTATCTATCGGTAATCATACAAACCAAAATATGAAAGCCAGAACATGTTGCCATCAATGAGAACATATTGAAACCAATCAAATGAGTGTCAATTGCCAACAATCTCCCCCTTTGGCATTGATAGCAACACTCATGTGAAAAATGGTAATTGTTTCCATCTGTTGGTTTCATCTTGAGACTGCTCCCCTTGAGCTGAATATCCAACTAAGATCATCATCAATACAAAAATACTCCATACCTCCATATCTCTCAATTCCAAGAATATGTTTTTTACCTATACTCCCCCTTTGACATCAATGCCAAAAAATATACCAAAAATTGGGACAAAGAATGGAAGACTATACAAAGAATGTCCCAAAATACCTTAACGAAGCTGAATATATTTGAAAATTTCTAGATAGGCTTTCTTCAAAAGCTCTAGATAGATATCCCAACCGGATTTGAGTGTGCCAGAAATAGATGCAAGTCCATTAAGCATATGGGCATATGACTCTCTATCCTTAAGTTCTACAGGTGTGGGTTTACTAACCATATCAATACATTCCTTCTTATATAGAAATTAATGAGTCTAACCAAGGACTCGCCAATCCTCTAAGAACTCTATCTCTCCTTGTGATTTTATATTTATCCCTCTCAAGAGCTAAAACTAGGGCTTCCAAAACAAAAATCTTACCATCAATAGATGTAGTCAAAGAATGTGATCCATCAAAATAATTTAATATACCTACAATCTTCTCTTGAGTATCCTTAATTATTTTATCTAAAACTGCTGAAAGTAAATTTGTGTTACAACATACTCTATAAATATTAGTACACTGCCTTAATGCATTATCAATCAACTTCAGTGTATCATTAATTTCATTCTTCTCTGACTCAATCATCTGATCAAATGTTTCTCTCTTGGCTTGTGTAAACCTCTCCAGTGCCTATCGATTTAATATCTGTTGTAAAGATTAAAAGTCATTTGAAATGTGCCTTGTGATTATCTTAATCTTGCCAGATGGGATTTCTTTTTTGTCAAATTTTCACTCTAGAACAAGTCTTTGAAAAATAGTGACACATTGATCAATAAATCCTTTGTCCATAGATCCTTCATCATATTCTATGCAGCCATCATCATGAGCTCAGTAGAACTCATCTTAGTTATGTTTTTTTATTCAACTTGTGAGGTGTCGATTGACAACAATGATGGGCTCACTACTGGTTCCCTTCTGGATTCACCTTTCTTCTCCTCTAATGGTTTAACTTTTATAGCTTCCTCTCTTGCATCGATGGCTTCACCACTTGGTGCAGTATTAGTTACTACTGATTCCTTCTTATGAACTATGACCTCAACCTGTACACTTGGATCTAGAAGACTATTGTCCTCAACATTAGTAACCTGTACACTCTCTGATTCTGTCAGTATCTCAACATTTTCTTGTACATTATTTTCTACCCAAGGCTCTATATTTAATATATTAATATTTTTCAAAATTATAGATGAGGTACCCATTATACCTTTACCTTTCCCTTCAACTGGGATGTCTATAGTATCATTTTTTAAACTTTGGTGAAGTATAAAACCTAGGGTTTTTTGCAAATAATTGAACCCATGTCTTGTGGGTCTCCTTGACTATCTCATTAACCCTACCTAACATAAGGATGAATATCCTATGCTTGCTGTGAAACATTTTCCTATCTGCAACCTCAAGAGTCATGTCCAACTCCTCTAGAGTAATAGTTTCAAAAGTAGATAACAAATCTTGAATCTTTATATACTTGTCCTCCTCCATTGTTGATAATCTTCTAGCATCTAATTTTTCATATAACTATGCTAGTATTTGATTTTTTAATTTATAACAAGGCTTTCTTATATATATCCAAATACAATAAAACTACTTCCTCAACTTCTCTCTATTGATCATCATCCAAATGCTCATAATAAAGTTGTACATTCTTCAACATACCATCCTTAGTTATTTCATCTACTAATTTTGCACAAGTCTTGGGTGGAATAATAGTTACATTACTGGATACAAGTGTAAGATCAGTGTCATACATATTCTTTCTTCTTCCAGTACCGGATAGGGTAGAAAGTGTTCCCTTTGGGGCTAGTTTATGTGTCTATACCCTAATTGTAACTTTCCTAACCGGTTGCTTCTTTTCTTCCACCTTAGTCTCTATAGTTTTCTTCCTTAATACCCTCTTGAATGCTAAGGTTGTGTCATCATCAGATCCAGATTCTGGTGGAATAGGCTCAATAAAAATTTGTGGTTCTTTCCTCTTCCTTCCTTTTCCCAGAACAACATTGATTAATTCCTTAATGTCCTAAGATACCTATTCTATAAACTTGCTTACCTTGCCCTATTGCTTCTCCCTCTTCTTCTGGTTAAACTTAGTTTCAACCTCTTTCTTTTTCTTCTTAGCAATACCAAAGGTTTTCTCAACTTCATCACTAGGTGCATCAATTAGCAACTGTGCATAAGAATCTAGAATCTGTACATCAACTTCATAAACCATCTCTTCCATCAAAGTTTCATCTTTCTTAACCATGAAGCATATCTCAGTTGAGTATTTCTCAACAATTTTATTTAGAACCCTCTCCCTAGAATTCATAGCCTTTGGAATGCCTTAAACCAACCCCATACTTTGTCATCTCACTGACTACCCAAACTCACAATGGATTTTTTCAATTGCCTTCCCACCCGGATATCAAATGCCCATTGTCTCTTCCCAAAACCAAGAGTTTCATTAATGAAACATAGCATCAAATAGACAATAAGATTTCCATACCAAAATGTTCCCTTCTTCTCTCCCTTGATCTTCCCTAGATTAATTAACAATTCATCTAACATCCATCCACAAAGATCTAACTTCTCATTTTCCCTCATCATCTTATGCATTGCATAAATGCAGGAATTGAAAACATAATTCAGATGGTTTGATTTAGTTACCTTGTAACCAATAATCATGCTTTTGAATCTGATATCTCCATCGGTGATAGTGCTAACCCTCATTGATCGCTTGTTTGATGTTGCATTAGTGATTTTGTTGACCTGATCATTAGAAACCTTTTTCCTTGGATGCTACCTAATCTATGGTAAATCGGTGATTTCCCTGATGGCCTCCTTCGAGATCTTATATGGTTTGTCCAAACAAATGAATTCTCCATGCACTCTGCTTAAAATATATCTAACAATCTCAACCTCAAATTTAGGAATATCCAGAATGTTGGTAAACCATAGATCCTCAATATGCTGATACTTGAGCTTAATCATTCCAGAATATCCAATTAATTCACTCATATACATGCTCTTAATATCTCTAGTTCCCAAATCCTCAATATGATAGTGAATGTAAGCTCTGACATCTTCAACATATATGACTCCTTTTGGGACATGGAAGAAAGCACCAACTGAATCATCCAAGGTGGCTATATGTAGATATCGCTTAAAAATTGGCCTAGGATGGTCCTTGACCTCAACAACAGTAGTATTTGTAATAAAAGTTGGTGCAAATGATGATCCTGCTTCCATGATGAAAGATAAATACCTATGAATAGTCATTTGTGAAAACCATAAGAACTCTTCCAATCGCTGGTGAAATCGCTCAAGAAGATATTGATCACATTGAATTTCCTTAGACTCGCTATGAATCACTCTGAATCACTTTGAATCACTTTGAATGCAAAGTGATAAAAAATGAAGTGAATTAAATCTTTTAACCTCCAAGAAAAACCCTAATCCATCATTGATATGAATGACTTTTGGTGAAAGATAGCAGATCTCAATCTAATATCTCCAAGTCGAATAAGCATCTTCTATGTCTAGAACATCTTCAAGAACCTCTTCCCAGGGAATACGAAGTATTGTCATGAATTTTTCCTACCCCTAAGGCATATGCCTCAGTTACCAGATGAGCTTCTTGTTGATGCAGGAGCAACCTCCTTTGTTAGTTGAGTAACCAGAGCATTTCCATCTATTGATTTATCTTCTGACTTCCTAACCCATTTCTTCATATGATCTTGTCAAATTTCATTGATCTTCTCTTTTCCTTTCTCATTGTTAACTGATGGATTTATGCTTCTAAAAAACTTAGCAATATGTCCACCCTCATTGCCTTTATTACATGTAACGTTGTTCTTTTGAATTTCTTTGCTAAAACTGATATAATTGCTTGACTTGCATTGATTAGCCATATGTCTAAATTTTCCACATGCATTGCATTTAACATTCATTCTGCAATCTTTTGTCTTATGACCATACTTATTACATTTAGAATATTGATCAGGAGCAGAATTATAGTTTTGATTTTCTCTATTTCTACATTGCCTAACCATGAGACCAAATTTATTACAAACAAAGCATCTATCATTAAATTTGTAAGCAATAAGTTGCCTTATTGGTGCCTTCTAGTTTTTGATCCCAATTTGCAATACCAGATCTCTCACCTTGTTCAAATCCAAATCCACTGGTATCTCCATTTTATCTTTGACTTTTCAATAATGCATCAAGTTGTGTTGAACCAACCTTGAATTTTTCTTTGTACTCAGTTGCAGCAGTCAAATCATCTCTCAGAATTATTGTTTGTCTTTCAAGTTCTTGTTCATTACTCAAGGATTGTACTAAATCAGTTCTCAACATCTCATTCTCATGAACCAACTAGGATAATTCTTTAAATTTTTCTTTCAGAGATATAGCAAGATTTTCTTCCTTCTTCTTTTGATCCTCAATCTCCTTTGACATCCTCAAAGTTAAGGCTTGCATTTCATTCTTCATGACTATTTTCTCTTGACTCATCTTCTAACATTTCTCATTAAGAGCATCTTTCTCTTCATTATCCTTATTTTGCAAAAGTTCCTTCCTCCTAGCTTGAATAGATGATAGCCTCTCCTATAGGATAAGAATGAATTCCTAAGAAGAATTCTATTCATCTTGTAACTTCATGTTCTTCATGCTTTCAACATCATAATCTTCAAGTGCTACCTCAAGTTGCTTCTCCAAACTCATATCCATGGATTTAGATTTAGGATCTTCCTCAAGCTATTAAACTTCCTTTAAGGCACAAGGCTTTGATACTAACTATTGGAATCCAAGAACACTAAGAGGGGGGGTGAATTAGTGGTCTACCAGAATGTTCAAATTTAACCTTATCAAAACATGCATTCACCAACTGGTATATCGGTACATATAAGATTGAAAGAAGTAAAGAAATCAATAAGCCAATCACACAAATGAATACCAAGACACAGAGAATTCTTTGTGGAAAACCTCAAAGAGCAAAAACCACAGTGGGATTTGTGACCCACAATATCAATCAACTAGCCATACGGAAAGATATTACAAAATATAGGAGCCTACACTTGCAAGAAGGTTTACAACCTAGAGCACACTGCTTAATAACAAAAGGAGCCTCGCTGACTACATACAAATCTAGACTACAATCTGGAGAAATGAGTGAACTTGAATGATAGCATCATCTATGCCTGAATACAGTTCTGGATAAGCTTTGTCTATTCCGGTCTGAAACCCTAAACCCTTACCAGAATAACCTCTTACATAAATGTCCTCACATACATGATCTCTCTCACATATCTTGCATATTTTTCACACTCTTACATATTACAAAATGATCTAATAAACTGACCTATATACCCTTACAATTCATCATGCCTTTTTTCGGATTACATAGATAATTACAAAGTCAATATACACGTCAACTCAATAACATATATACATAAATAACAAAATAAATTATCGATGCCAGATCTCCCAAAATGATGTCAGCCTCCAATACCAATAACTTGATGAAGTCATGTTGGCCTGCAATGCTAGTAACCAAAGAAATCCTCCCAACTAGTGAAGATACTTGTTGGTGCCGGTGAAGTGTCTACCAGTAATCATCCAAACCAAAATATGAAAACTGGAACATATTGCTACCAATGACAACATATTGAAACCAATCAAATGAGTATCAATTGCCAACACATGGTAGGGAGATTCAGCTCTTGCATGTGTGGACTAGGGTCTTGAGGATTAGGCCTCTAGGAGGGGGTCTAGACTTGATGGAACCACATGATGAGGTTATTTGTAATTGAAAGAGTTAACAATAATAATTGATTAATTGGTTTGGGTATTTAGGAATTTACTAAACAAGATAATGTTTATTTTTGGCCCCACCTCATTTCCTTAGAAAAGTGCGTGCTCAGGTTGAGATTGGGAAGACCATTGGAGTGGTAAACCAATCTCCCTTGAATGGTTCCAAGGTTGAGATGGTTCCACATGTCTATCAGGGTGAGGCTTTATCCCTTATGTTGTGAGGATAGCATGTGAAGAAACTCTTTCCCTACATCTATCCATTATCCATATCCCTATGTTGTTGATTTTTCCTCTGGAAGCTTTATTTGATTTGAATTAGCCGTGTGATGCATTTGATGTTATATTTCCTATGTTGAAGTCTTGTGAGTTATCTTGTATCCTTTAATTGGTAGGTGTTATCTTAGGTCATGAGTGTGAGTTGGAATCTTTTTCATCTCCTAGCACAGGGGATGGTTCCTTATTGGTTCCACATGGTTAGGTGGTTTGATTCCTTCTTCATTTTGCATATTTCTCTTGGATGTAGCGTGTGTGGATTCTTGGATTCTTCATGTGATTATTCTTCAGAGCTGATTTCTATGTTCATGGAAAGAACATATTGTACCATAATAATTTGAATATGTAAAAGATATTATGCAACTTTGTAATAGGTATCTATATGTTATTGTAAACAAAATTGTAATAGGAGATGATGTAGTGATTAGGAGAATAATTCCTTGATGTATTGGAAGTTCTTAATGTAATATGAGTTAATAAGATCTATGTGAAAGTGGAATGAGATAGTTTATATGTATTTGAATTTTATTTTCATTTATGAGATGGAATTATGTTATATCATGCTTTAGAATAAATGATGGAAAGAATAGAATGGTTTCATTCATTCCTACTTGAGTTATTTGGAGATTATTGGGATCAAATGGTTAAATGAATTCTAGAATGGTTTCATAGAGATTACAATGTGAATGATTTATGCATAAGTGTTGATTTGATTTTAGAAGCATGAAAAGTAAATGGTTAAGGGATAATATAATATGATCTTCTAGATAGATAAATGTTATGTTAGAATGATGTCAAGTAGTAACGTTAAAATACACTAGGGAATGGATGTGTATGCAAGAGTATATTTTGAATATGTGGACGTTTAGAAATAATTAATCTGCTTGTGTAATATAAATTATTTATTTCATATATATTTATTATATGTGATCACGCAATTAGTTGAAGTTATATTGATGTACGTTAATATTATCATAGTGTAATTTAGATTTTTATTTTAAAAAAATCATCTCCATTTGATAGTAGACTCTTAGGTTATTTCTCTAGGGTATTTTGGCAGGCATTACATCCAGTATCTGCATTAGGTTCATACATTGGTTACTCTAGTTTCATATGAGCCTGTTGTACATGTTAGCACATTTTGCATGAGGTAGCCCAATGGTTTTTCCCTACTTCTTATTTATTTTTCTTTGTTTCCCTAGATTATTTCTTATAATATATTTTACGTCTTGGCTAGACAAAATGCCTTCTAGAGGTAGAGATCATGGTTATTGTCATGGTGGTCATATGGGTAGTCGACAGAATCATCATCCCAAGGTTTCTAAAGAGTCACACCATGAGGAGAAACAATAATAGAATCAGGGAGGTGATGATGCAATTCCATAGTCAGTTATGACACATTAGAATCTCCTTGAGTGATTGCGTCCACAACAAGAGGAGAATCATTAGGAGGAGTCTCATCATTCTGGTCATGAGGATAGAGTTGAGTATCAAGAGTTTGAGAGGGAGAGTTCATGTTCACCTCATATGGGATAAGTTGTAGTAGTGGATCAGGAGGCAGTTATAGCTAGTCATATGAGAGATCTCCTTAACTCTCATCCCCCTACTTTTGATGGTTCTAGAAATGGTTTAGAGGCGGAGACTTGGTTGCTTGATATGGGTAGATTTTTTCCCATGCATCTGCATGGTAGTAAGACCAAGGCTAGATGTGTGAATATGCATCTTCAATATTTTGCTTCCACTTGGTGGCATATGAAGGAGTAGAAGCTTCATCTAGATATTAGGACAGTATCATGGGAGTTGTTCCTTGAGCATTTTTGTGCTTGTTTTCTATTAGATCTTTGGATGCAGCATAGGGCTGATGATTTCCATGATTTGAGGTAGTGTAACATGATAGTTGAGTAGTATGAGAAGAAATTCTATAAGCTTAGGAAGTACTCTAGGGTTGCAGATAATGCTGTGAGGCTTGTGCAACATTTTGTTAGAGGTCATAATGACCACATTGGTGGTAATGTTCAGGTTCTTAAACCCAAGTATATGGAGGTAGCTATGGAGAAGGCATGTTTGATTAAGGAGAATTTTTCCTTGGCATCAAGATGTACATCAAGTACACAAGGTGCTAATGCTCTAGCTTTAGGATCGGTTGTGAGAGGTGCGTAGTCATAGTTCTCAAGACAGGCTAGGAGTTATCCTTCTTTTTGAGGTGGTCAATGGTATCAGAAGAAGAATTTTTAGGGTCTAAACTTTGTGCATAGAGATAGACCAAAATAGGATAGGGATCATTGTAGGAAGCATGATAGCTGATCAGTCCCCTCTCAACTAGCATAGAGTGTTGAGAATTCTAGTAGAGGCAGTGTGCAAAAGTCTAGTGCCCTTATGGTTGCTCAAGGTTTCACTAGAGGGAGTTGTTTCACATGTGGTCAGTTAGGTAACTATGCATCCTAGTGTCCTTTGAGATCCACATAGATGCTAGAATAGAGACCCATAGCTTCAAAGCCTACAGTTAGTGATGTAGGGAGATCCCATAGTGTATCTGTGATGGTTGATAACCATTAGGCCAAGCATCAAGGCACCATTGTTGAGACTATAGGTGAGATAGGTGGTATCTCTTACTCGGTATTATTTGATTCTTGTGCTTCTAATTCTTTTATTTATCCTTCTTTAGTAGAGAGACGCAGGCTTGCTATGGCCAAGTAGGCAGATAGTGGAAGGTTTAGTTGGCCACAGGATCCAGGGTGGATGTGGATTCCATTGTGTGTGGTTTTGTTTTGGATCTAGGAGTACTCTCTACCATGATGGATTTTTGTGTCTTACCTTTGGGATCCTATGGAGTGGTGTTAGTTATGGATTGCTTTAAGTCTCATCAGGCTAGGATTGATTGTTGAGGTAAGATAGTGTAGTGTTTGGATGATAGCGGGAAGAGTGTCAAGGTAGTAGGTATTCAGTGACTTATTTCTCTTCACATGAATTTTGCAATGCAGGTGAAGTGATGTGTGCGCAAGGGCTATTAGCATTTTATAGTTAGAGTGAATGAGGTGGATGATGGTGAGAGTCGAGATGATATTTTTGCTCATCATCCTATTTTGGAGGAGTTCTTAGATGTGTTCTTGAGTGAGATTCCAGGTATGCCACATAAGCTACAATGTTGATTTCAGGATAAAATTGATTCTAAGAGCAAAGCCTATATCTAAGGCTCCTTATTGGATGAGCACTCAGGAGTTGAGTGAGTTGAGATTGCAACTAGGGGAGTTGTTGGTGAAAGGAATCATTTGGCCTAGTGTTTCACGTTGGGGTGTGCCAGTGTTGTTTGTAAAGAAGAAGGATGGGTCTCTTTGGTTGTGCATTGATTATAGATAGTTGAATAAGGTGATGATGAAGAACTGTTATCCTTTTTTGAGGATTAATGATTTGTTTGACCAGATTAAGGATGCGAAGGTCTTTTCTAAGATATGCCTCAAATCTGGGTATCATCAATTACAAATTCATGAGGCAGACATTCATTGTACAACTTTTTACGTGAGGTATGGCCATTATGAGTTTACAGTGGTGCCTTTTCAGTTGATGAATGCTCCATCACTTTTCATATGTGTGATGAATAGAGTGTTCAAGACTTATCTCAATAGATTTGTTCTCATGTTCCTAGATGACATTTTTATGTATTCAAGGATAGAGGAGGACCATGAGGAGCATATGTGGTAGGTATTAGAGTGTCTCCGTGAGAACTAGTTGGATGCCAATTTCATGGAGTATGATTTTTTTAGTCTAAGGTAAAATACCTCAACCATGTTATTTCAAGAGAGGGAATCACAGTTGATCCCTCTTAGATCTAGGCAATCGTGGATTGGCCAGCACCCACTAATATGGGTGAGGTTTGTAGCTTCATGGGTCTTGTAGGATATTATTGGTGATTTGTTAAGGATTTCTCTATGATTTATCATCATATTAATTCTCTCCATAGGAAAGGGAAGATGTTTATTTAGTTAGAGTGGTGTGTGATAAATTTTTAGATTTTGAAGGAGCGATTGACAAGTGTACTTATTATAGTAGTTTGGAATCCTTTGGGTGATTTTATGGTATGCATCAATCCATTTTTGGAGGGCCTTGGATGTTAGACAATTCAAATAACTAGAAGACAAGTGAGAGGGGGTGGGGTGAATCAGTTGTCATAGATTACTTGAACCATTAGCAATTAAAAATTTAATACCAAAACCCAAAACATTAATAACCCGAATAGCAGTTAAACCAATTAAGCATAAACAACAATCACAGAATAAATACCATCCACATGACACCAATATTTGTACATGGAAAACCCCGTAAAGTTAAAAACCATGGTGGGAAGCCTACGCACACTCAGATAATACTTTTGCAGTAAGTATGTGAATTACAATTGAGGGGCCTGCACTTGGAGGAACGCCAACAACCTAGAGTGCACTACTCATCACAAAAGGAGTCTCACTAACTACGAAGAAATATAGACTGCAATCCAAAGAAGTGTTTGAACTTTAAAGATAGTATCTCCTATGCCTGAGTACAGTTCTGGTTAAGCTCAATACCAGAGGACTAAATCCTCTTCCATAAACCCAATTTGATCTACAATGGTCAACAAAATCTTGTACCTAAATGATATTACATTATTCACACATTACATATCCATTTCCCATTCCTATATCTCTACCAGACAGTAAAGAATCAAGTCAGCTACTAGATAGTAAACCAAATATATAATTACAAAACATGTCGACCTTAGACAAAAAAAATAACATTAAACACATAAGACATCCTAGAAACATATTGAGAAGTCCAATCCACGCGCTTCATTAAACTGATCCATAACCGTGACCTACTAGGAGCCAATATAGGTCCACATGCTACAATAATGATCTCCATCTACCAAGCCTCTAACATGATCACCAACAACATCCTAAAACTCCAGCAGAAGCTACACCAACACCACTTATGCATATCATCCAATATCTTCATCAAAAGCTCTGCCGATGAAACCCTCACCGGAACTAGAAGCCAAGCTTCCAAGCAAACATGATAGCATCTGATTACTAGACCAAAACCAACTTACTGAATATGAAAATGAGTATCATCAATAAGCCAATTCCATAACCAAATCATACTAGAGCCTATCGGATCATGTCATATCCAAACCAATCAGAAACTTCACATCCTACTGGGATGAGAAGGGTGTTGGTAAAGCATCCAAACAACTAGTGTTGGCATCAATGACAAACATAAATGCAACACATCGTCAATTCTATGAAATGGCCAACAACATCCACCTTTTTAATTCATGGCAATAATAGATGTGAAAAAAAATTTAGTACCAAGAAATACCAAACATGTCTCCCGCAATGGAAGACAGCCAACAATCTCCCATATACAGATGTAGAAATGAAGTTCTAAAACAAAGACCAAACTCCCCCTGTGAATGATATCTTTGTAAAGCTCTAAGTTATACATATATCTCTCCCCCTTTGTTTTTCTTTTTCACATCAATATCTCTCCCTCTTTGACATCAATGGTAGAAATCTAACAAAAAAATCAAAGCAAAAACATAAACAATTGAAACACAAAGCTAACTACTTCCCCTGAGTAGTAGAATCACCACATGAGTGCCAAAATAAAAAATATCTCTGATAATGCATACCAAACTGATGCCAAACCGCATCAATCAGTTCTCTGTGGGAGGGGCAGAAACCCCTAATCTATCTCTGAAGTACTCAAATGATTCTTTAGGGAAAGGTTTAGTGAAAATATCTACAATCTACTCTTTGTTGTTCACATAAACTATTCTAACTTCATTTTCTTCCACCTTTTTGTTCAAAAGGTTGTACTTGATATACATGTGCTTTGTCTTAGAATAAAATACTGAATTCTTTGATATGTCAATAACAGCAGAGTTATCACAATGAATAACTACTGGTCCATTACAATCCACCTTTATATCCTTCAACATTTTCTTCATCCATAAAACTTGTGTACAGTTAGTAGCAACAACAACATATTTAACTTCAATAGTAGATAAAGAAGTACATGAGTGTTTCTTGTTGAGCGATGAAACCAACTTCTTTCCAAGAAAGAAAGCTCCATCAAAATTATTTTTTGAGTCATCAACATCTCCAGCCCAATCAACATCTGTATATGCACATAAAGTAAAGTTATCACCCTTAGGGTACCACAAACCATATTCTGATGTACCTTGCAAGTATCTAAAAATCCTTTTCACTGCACTCATGATTTTCTCTAGGATCACTCTGAAATCTTCATACAATACAAATAGCATTCATTATGTGAGTCCTAGTCTGAGTCAAATAAAGAAGACCTCCAATCATAGATTTGTATCTTGTAGGATTTACCGATGCAGAAACATCTTTTCTTGTCAATTTCTCACTTGTAACCATAGGAGTACTTACCGGTTTAGAATCTCCCATACTAAATTTCTTCAAAAATTCCTTATCATACTTATTTTTATAGATGAAAATACCTTTATGAGTCTGAGTAATCTGCAAACCTAAGAAAAATTTCATTTCCCCAATCATAGACATTTCAAATTCATTCTCCATATTCTTAGAAAATTCCATGCATAACATATCTTCACCTCCAAAAATAATGTCATCAACAAATACTTCAATAATCTTTATATCATCATCGATTTAGCATTACCCTTAGTAAAACCAAACTTCAAAAGATATTTATCCAACCTTGCATATCAATCTCTAGGTTCTTGTTTCAATCCATAGAAAGCTTTCCTTAATCTACAAACCATGTTTGTATCGTCTGATAGTGAAAAACCATCAATTTTCTCAATATAAAATTCCTCATCAAGATCCCCATTCAAAAATGCACACTTAACATCTATCTGATAAACTTTGTAGTTCTTATGAACAACATAGGCAAGAAGTAATCTTACATCTCCAATCCTAGCTACAAGTGCAAAAGTTTCTCCATAATCAATTCCTTCCTTCTAAGAATATACTTTACAAACCAGTCTAGCCTTATTCCTTATAACTTGACCATCCTCATTCAATTTATTTCTAAAAACCCATTTAGTTCCAATAATATTCCTATTTTTAGGTCAGGGGACCAAAATCCATGTGTTATTTTTGTCAATCTGATCTAATTCTTCTTCCATAGCTTTCTACCAATATTCATCTTTACATGCCTCAATTACTGATAGCGGTTCAACTTGTGAAATTAAACATACCTCATTAGTCACCAGCCTTCTTCTTGTCATTACTTCATTTTTCTTATCCCCAATGATATGATCTTTTAAATGATTCAATCTCACATACCTACGAGTCCTCTGACTCTCTGTTCCTCATCTCGGTTCTTTAGTTACTGTAGAATTTTCTGATACTACCAGAGTAACTAGCTGAACACTTTGTTCTGGTAAAGATGCTACCGGTTCAGATATAATCATATCTACCGCCAGTTCCTTCTCATAAACTCTGATTTGACCTCTATTCAGCTCATCCACTTTGACATTAGAACTCTCCACAATTCTCGGCAATCTCTTGTTATAACATCTATATGCCTTACTTTCATTATAATAACCAAGAAACATGCCTTCATCATATCTAGGATCAAATTTTCCAATGATATCATCTCTACTGATATAACATTTACTACCAAATATTCTAAAATACTTAACTATAGGTGTACTTCCAAACCATAATTCATAAGGTATCTTACCGGTTTCTCCTTTAATATGTACTATGTTGAATGTATAAACCACTATGCTCATTGCTTCTTTCCAGTAGATATGAGGTAGAGTAGCTTCCATCATCATTGTTCTAGCAGCATCCAAGATAGTTTTTTTCTTCCTTTCCACAACTCCATTCTACTGAGGTGTCCAGGGAGCAGGAAATTGTCTCCCTATGCCATGCTTCTCACAAAAGTTATTAAACTCACCGGATGTAAATTATCCACCATGATCTGACCTCAAACATTTAATCTTCAATCCTACCTCAGTTTTTACTTTATCCTTAAAGATTTTAAACTTTTCAAGTGCCTCATATTTTTCCTTTAGAAAAGTAACCCACATCATTCTATAATAATCATCATGATTAGTATGAAATATCTATCAACTTGAAAACTTTTAACTCTAGAAGGGCCACACAAATTAGTATGAATAAGATCAAGAACATCATTAGATTTAACTTGTATACTCCTAGGAGAGGTTTTGACTTGTTTCCCCATTTGACATTCTTTACATACCGGATTATAAGGCTTCATAATCTTAGGTATATCTCTAACTGCCTTAGTTGAACTGATCTTTACAATACAATCAAAATTCACATGACATGACCTTTTATTCCATAGCCAACTCTCATAAATCCATTAAATCAAACTTATCTTCTCACCAGAGTTCAAATGAAATATATTACCTTTTGTCTGTGTATCGGTTGCAATCCCCAAACCAGATCTATTAATGATTTTGCATTTTTCATCCTTGATTTGTAATTGAAATCCCTTATCCATGAATTATCCTGTAGTCAAAATATTATACTTTAAACCTTCAACAAAATAAATATTGTCTATATTGTTCTTACCATCCAATGATATAGTTCCTTTTCCTTTGATCATACATGCTTTGTCATCTCCAAATCTAACTAGACCGCCATCAAATTCTTACAAAGATAGAAACTTCCCTTTATCTCCAGTCATATGATGTGAACAACCATTGTCAATTACCAATTCATCATTGTCTTCAATTTTAGAAGCAAGTGCTTTATCTTCAAGTACATTCTCTTCCAGTGTTAGAACATCTTCCTTGATAGCCAGGAACACCCATTCCTTCCCATTGTTAGAACCACTAGTAGAGTCTTTTGTCGGTTCATCATCAGAATCAGTAATGTCTTCCTCATCCGCTATATAGCATGATTTGTCTCTATTTTTCTTGTACTTATACTTGTTCTCATATCTAGGTTTAGGCTTAAAAGATCATCTAACTCTTTCTTCAAATCTTGAAATCATTCAGGACATCTAGATGCAAAATGACCAATCTAATTACATGCAAAACATTTAAAAGGTGCTTTTCCCTCATACTTACTTCCTATCGATCCTTTAGGTACTCTTCTAGCAAATAGTGCCTCAAGTTGCTGAAATTGTTCATCTTCTCTCTTTATATCATCCAATTCTTTGCATATAAAGCTTTTCAATCTTGCTTACTGGTTGTTGAAGTAGATGCATGAAATGCAGGTTCAATCTTCACAGCTCCAGAAGGTCCAAATTCTTCAAGCTTGAAAGCAAATAATTTGCCAACCAAAGTATCTCTATTGATAGATGTATTAGCCATTGTTCTCAACTAATTAATAGAAATAGTCTTCATTTTTTAAGCTGGTGGTAGGGATCTCAGAACTTTAGAAATAATTTTATCTTCACTCAGAGTTCTACCACAACATTGAATTCCAATAACAATCTCATTTACCCTTTCAATGAATGTAGTAATCCTTTCATCTTCTTCCATCTTCAGGTTTACATATCTCACTCGATAACCATCACATTTATCAATCTTCACTATAGGTTCACCTTCATTAAGAGTCTCCAACTTATCCAATATAGCCTTTCTAGATGATTTGTCAGTTAATCCCATTAATTGTTGATCAAAAAGTGCACACAAGAAGGATTCTTTTTCTCTACAATAATTGTCAAGATCCTTATCCAGGTTTGTCAGAGGAGGATTGCTAGATGCTAGATTATAAGGTGTGACACCATTCTTTGTGATCTCCCAAATCTCCTTGCCAAGACATCTCAAATGAGTCTCCATCTGAATCTTCCATATTGTGTAATTTGTTGCTTCAAGCCTCAGAATATCTCTTTGAAAGATAGCTCTAGATGAACTCGATGAACTCGGACTATTAGTCACCATAGGATCTTCCTCAAGAAGTTAATATTTTTGTAGAGAGGACCCAAGCTTTGATATCAATTGTTAGAAAGTTAAAATAACCGGAAGACAAATAAGAGGGGGGGAGGTTAATCAATTGTCATAGATTACCAGAACCATTAGCAATTAAAACTTTAATACCAAAACCCAAAACATTAATACCGTAATGCTTAAGACAAATACCAGAATAGTAGTTAAACTAATTAAGCATAAACAACAATAACAAAATAAATACCATCCACATGACACCAAGATTTATACATGGAAAACCTGGTAAAGGGAAAAACCATGGTGGGAAGCCTACCCGCAGTCAGTTAATACTTTTGCAATATGTATGTGAATTACAATTGAGGGGACTACACTTACAAGAATGCCAACACCCTAGAGCGCACTGCTCATCACAAAAGAAGTCTCATTGACTACATATAAATCCTGACTACAATCTAGAGAAGTGTTTGAACTGCAAAGATAGCATCTCCTATGCCTGAGTATAGTTCTAGTTAAGCTCAATACCAGAGGACTAAATTCTCTTACATAAACCCAATTAGTTCTCTAATGATCAACCAAATCCTCTGCCTAAATGATATTACATTAATTGCACTTTACATATCCTTTTCCCATTCTTATATCTCTACCATATGATCTATAATGAGATCTTACATCTATATATATACAAACCCTTGACCATAAACAATCAGGTCAGCCACCAGATAATAAACCAAATACATAATTACAAAACATGTCAGCCTAAGACCAAAGAAATAATATTCAACACATAAGACATCTTGAAAATGTATTAAGAAGTCCAATCCAGATGCTTCATTAAACTGTTCCCTAACCTAGACCAACCATGACCCAATATAGGCCCACACGCTAAATCAATGATCTCCATCTACCAAGTCTTGAAAATGATCACCAATAACATCTTAAAACTTCACCAGCAGATGCACCAACACCACTTATGCATATCATCAAATATCTTCATCAAAATCTCTGCCAGTGAAACCCTCGCTGAAACTAGAAGCCAAGCTTCCAAGCAAACAGGATAGCATCCAATAACAAGACCAAAACTAACTTACTGAATATGACCATGAGTATCATGAATAAGACAATTCCATAACCAAATCATATTGGAGCCTACTGGATCATGCTGGATCTAAACCAACCAGAAACTACTCATCCTACTGGGACCAAAACGGTGTCGGTAACGCATCAATGACCAACATCAATTAAACACATAATCAATTCCACCAAATGTCTAACATTGGAGAATTTCTCATGTAGGATGGACATGTGATTGTCATTCTAGTAAGTTTGTTGGTATGAGGATATTGAGAAGGTTGTTGAAGATTATGGATATAACTGAGAAAGGATGATTACTGTCTTAATAATATTATTTTGTCATTGATGTCAACCAATTGATTTTTTGATTCAATATGATGTTGCCATATCTTAATGACTATATTTTCATGAGTATAAGATGTCGATAAGTGACACAGAAAGAATGAAAATGAAGGGGAGTAATAAGTTATTCAATGGGCAACTATTACTGAATAAGACAATGATGAGATTTTGTTGTTTTGATTATTTTGATATCCTATATAATGAGTATTCTAAGAATGAGCATGAAAGAGAAAAGATTTCATTCAATAGATGAATATAGGCTAGATATTGTTCTATGTTACCAAGAAAAGATGCTAGTCGGTAAACCCTAAGGTTATCGCTATCAATTAAAGGAGGCAGAATATCTACTGAGCAAGGTTCAGTATTTACTGAGTAACAACTGAGTATTAATAGAATGCATTAGATGGATAAAAGCATTATTAAATGAAGAATTCCAATGAGCTGGAGATGTATAGATGATTGATATGTCATGCAAGAAGTTTGTTGAAGATCTACGACAACGAAAATACAAGAGTTAGATCTACAGCGCAGATTGAATGGTCATAACCTAGCACAAGTTCCAAGGAAGGAATACAAGTTCCAAGGTGAGATAAAACATTTTCAGATCAAAGGATACAATGAACCTAGTCAAGTTTGAAGATCTAATGGCTAAGATTGATCATGGGAAATGTGATCAAGGAGATTAAGCAGTTAGGAATTATTTATAAATAAGAAATTGTTGATGAACAATAGATGCGGGTAAATAAAAGAACAATGATACTACATCAGTGATCACCAAGAACAGAAGATTGAATATCTGATTAAAGAATAGATTGAGAAGCCCAACAAGGAGCAAGATAAGTCTTATGACAAGATTATTTTGAGCACATAGAGTTTGCTTTAGCATTTCAGATGTGAAGTTGCAAATATATCTTATACTGTTATTTATTTTGTAAGTGACAAGAAATCTCTTAACCAAGTGGACCTAAGAGTCTTATTTGTAAATCCTCTAGCAAGGTAATATTCTGAATGAGTGTTTGAAATCCTTTGACAAGGTCACTTCTAACAAAGTGCAAGACTCTAACAAGTCTGAGGGAAATCCCTTAACCAGGTCACATCTAGCAATGTGTTTATGTAATCTGTAACAAGATTGGCTTTTAACTGAGAATACTCTAGAAGGGTATATTTCTTAGTGGGTCCGAAATCCCACAGTGGTTTTTCCCTATTTGGGTTTCCATGTTAAATCCGGTGTTAAATGTGTTAGGATGTTTTAAGTGTATCTGTTTATGAGTTTGAATGATTTACAGTGATAGTTGCATATTAGTAAAGGCTACCGAGGTTGAATCTGATAAATATATTGCATAGTGAGTTTTTATGATTCACCCCCCCCCCCTCTCATCTTATTAACAATTGGTATCAGAGCTTTGGACTCTGGAAGAAAATTTTAAAGGTACTTGAGGCAAGATCCAAAGATGTATAAAAGGGATGCACCAAAGTAGAACAAGTCTAGTTTCTCCACATGGCGAAAAAGGATGAAGCTGCACTTATAAGGAATTGGAGAATATGGAACATACTATCTGGAGAATGATTACAGTGCACCTAGCACATACCTAATGATTATGGAAGAGATAAAGGCAAAGCAAGAACATATTCAAGCAATGATTGAAATAACATCAGCATTAACCGACTTAGAGTTAATGATCTAGAAGGTTGCATTGATGCCAAAGCAATGTGGAACAAGCTTATATCTATGTATGGTGGTGATGAACATGTTTAGAGAGCAAAAGTAGACAGTCTAAGAGGTCAACTTGAATCCATGAGAATGAATGAAGCTAAGAACATAACCCAATATAGTACAAGGTCAAAAGAAACTATCAATCAAATCAAAGGAGTAGGAAGAACTATTGAAGAAAAGGATGAAACAAGTAAGTTGCTCATAACACTTCTACCTGCTTATGCCATTCGAGTCTCTGCAATCAATGAATTAAGGTCTGTACCAAACTGTTGGTATTTTTGATGATTAATGTTGTGATTGTCATTGATGGACACACACTTTATTTGAGATCACTCTTTGTATTTATGAGTTAAAGCTCAACCGGTATTTGTTCCAACTAGTATGATGTATTATAGTTTTTAGACTGTTGGTGTTTTGTAGAAAGTATTTACCGATCTGAAGCAGTATGAAGACCCCAAGCAGTTTGAGGATCTCAAGCGATACAAAGGAACAAAGTGGCACAACTCATATTTCCCAGTCTTCATTATTGTCAAACCGGCGACTAGTATTTTTCTTTTACTGGTATTTTGTATGAACCGGTAATACTCTGTGATGAGTTACCAACCGGCATTTTGTGATGAGTTACCTTCCACCAATTGTTTGGTGGTGCTGACACTTTAACGGTGTTTTTTGTGTCATGTTACAAAATATGTCTAGATGCATTGAACCTAGGAAATTGTAATGTAATCCTATTGGACTGACATGAAATCGGATTCCTTTATAAGGACATCATGTCTAGGGTTTATGGTGGTTGAAGAGTTTTTGTGAGTGTGAAGATAGAAGAAAAGTTTAGGTCTGTGAGAAGAGGCAGAAAGTGAATGTGTTGAAGATTGAAGCAATACTGGAATGCATTAGGAACGAGCTATCAAGGATCAACCAAGCAATCTATGCTATTTACTAGATCACTCACTTGTTGATTACTCACATCTTCGACAAATCTGAAGCCCTTAACTGGGTAGACCCAAAATCCTTTTGTAAATCCTCTAACAAGGTGGTTCACATCTGTGGATCTAAAATCCTCTAGCAAGGTAGTCTTTAATCGGACTTATCTCCTAACAAAGATTGAGATTCCTAATAGGATCTGTTCTGGTAAAGAACATTGTATGACCTTAACCGGTCTAACCTTGACTGGTCTAGTTCCTATTCTGCAGATAGTTACTTGTGAGTTTCATCTCATTGTGGTTTTTC
Source organism: Cryptomeria japonica (assembly GCF_030272615.1). Classification (NCBI taxonomy): domain Eukaryota; kingdom Viridiplantae; phylum Streptophyta; class Pinopsida; order Cupressales; family Cupressaceae; genus Cryptomeria; species Cryptomeria japonica. Next base: position 204,247,312 of record NC_081412.1, on the reverse strand, counting down.
CCATTTGGGTTTCCATGCCAAAATATCTCATGTTATGGTGTTCGTGCTTCTATGGGTGAATGCATTATTTACTATTTGGCTTGCATGTGTGCTAACCGGTTTTACTGGTTTATTGGTAGTCTAGTAAAGTGTTTAATAAGTACAGTAATTTTTGGCATACTAATTCACCCCCCCTCTTAGTATTCATCAATTGGTATCAGAGCCAACCTTTATATAAGTCTAACCACTTGGAAAGAGATATGGGGGAATACACTATGAGGGAACTTACTCATCGGCTCACTCAGTCTGAGCAAGCCTATGATGATCTTATGGTAAAATATAAGGCCTCTCAGGCAAAAAGGAGAGAACTTGCTGAAAAACTAATGGAGCTATCTAAAAATAGTTCTTCTGATGAAGTTGACATGGAAGCCTTAATTCAAGAAGTCGAAAAGATGAATGAATCCAATTCCAACCTGAGAAAAGAGTTGGAAGGACTGACTATTCGAATGTGCCAAGAGTTTGAGAACCAAAGGAAAATTGAAGATCTGGTAAAAGACAAAGATCATGAAATCTCCAAGCTGAAGCAAGAGATCAAATCCCTAACTAATCAACTCCATGCGAGCAAAGTGGAAAAGGAAGACATGCAACGAGAATTGAACATGACCATCTCCGAGAATGCAAACTTGATGGAAACAAATGCTGCTATTTCCAAAGAACTCTCTAAGTCAAAGGAAATACTTGCTAAGCTCAACAAGAGTACTGTTAAGCTAGAGAAAAATCTTGAATCTGCCAAACCTATCAAGAATACTGATGGACTTGGTTATTCCAATCATGAGGAAGGTGAGACCTCTGGTGCAAATGCTAGAGCATCAAAGAAACAACTGACATCAAAGGATAAAGGTAAACAAAAGTTTAAACCTATTTGCTTTAACTGTCTTAAAGAATGACATACTGCCAATGTGTGTAGGAGCAAAGCCTACAATAATTTTCCTTACTTTATAAATAATGTACCTAGATCCAATAAGTTCAATGGTAATTTTTATGCATGCAACAAGTTTGGGTATAGAGCATCTGAATGCAAGTCTGTTATGAACAACACTGGAAGATATCCTTAAAGGACTCAAGGAGTTGGTCCGGAACCTTTTGTGAACCAGAATCACAACTGGTTATCAGTCAGGAAGTGGTGGCTATCAAGCAGCAATCAGATGGAGAGAAAACTATTTGATCTATCATTGTCATGGTCACACTACTGCAACATGCAGGAGGAAGAATGGTAACATGAATAATGGACCTTGGAGAGCACCTAGAATGGTCTGCTATCACTGCAACAAACCAGGTCACATTGCCAGATTCTACAGAACAAGAAAGAACATATCGGATGACATACCGATCACTCCTGAAGGAAAGATTGATATTGAAACTATTCAAGTGGATATGAACAAAACCTAGAAAAAGAAACCAGTGGTGTTGCAAGAAGAACCAGTTTCTGCACCTAGTGTGGAAATCACAAAACTGACAAACTAAGCATCATAAAAGCTTAGGGGGAGCAAATGGTGAAATACTTCAAACCCTCAGTTTACACTGGTAAAAGACCTTAACCGGTATGAGATACCTATCAGTCGACAGAAGACCAGAAATGGTAAAAGGAAAATTAGGGTTTACACCCTATTATTGGAGCATTTATTATGGTAGGTGGAGAACCTATTTAAAAGGAATTTTGAAATCATTTCTCACTTATCATTTTTTGAGCGAAGAAGTTTTTCAAGTGCAGAGCGAAGGAAAGCGATTTACACTGCGAATCAAAGAGTTTATCAAAAATTTGGAGAAGAATCTGAAGCTATCATCTATTGAAGGAGTGAAGAATGTAAAGCAGTATCTCTACAACTGAAGGAGTATGAAGCAAAGGTCAAATTGTGAAGCCATAAATTTCAATTTGCAAAGGTGTTTCTCATAATTCTTTGTTTATCATGGCTTCCACATCTCATGATGGTTCTAGTGCAACTGTTGATTCTATGGACTTCATACAACGAAAGTCAAAATATAATGCCTTGTCTCAAGTACCGGTTGGTTTTATAGTAGAAGAAGGAATTTCTAATTACATAGACTGCAAAATCGAAGACCTAGGGTCTCTTGTGATCCATTCCCAGCTGAGCTTATTCTACGGAAAGGATAAGAAGATTAAACAGGAATTCAGCATTCTGGAAAAGAAGAAACTCCAAAATGCAGTTTAATTTCTTGAAGAATTTTCAGATGATCACATTCACATTATTCTAAGCAGGGTACACAGTGACAAGATGTACCTAGAGTGGATGCATGATATCACACCAGATGTGATTCATACCATCACTAGTTTCTGCAATACAGGGGAAGTGCTAGCCCTAAGGAAGGTCAGCAAGACTGAAATGTCCAAGCTCACCAATTCAGTGAGTGACTCACGTGGCATGATCATCAACTCAATCAAGGATGATCTGGTCAAGTATGCCTACATGGTGATAGGTTACTGGATGTTCTCTACTAGCAGAATTAATTTTGTCTCTGCTGTAGTGGTAAATGCCACTTACAAGATGATCAAGGAGGATGCATCATTTGATCTGTGCACTTGTATGCAAAGACAACTTATGTTGAATCTTAAGTCAATCAAACAGGACAATGCACTAAGATTCAAGTTCGGAAAACTACTGGTTAGGTTGTTCTTTTACTTTCAAGGCTACTTTCTAGGAGTAGGTGATATTCAGTAGTCTTCCGACCAACCGGTAACAAAACAAATCAAGGAGAGCCTACAAGTAGTTGGAATCGGCTATCCAGAAGCACTAAACAAATGCTTTGATGAGTTCAGACGCAAGATGAGCCAAAGGATAAGAATATCCAGTGATTTAGTAAAAAGGTATGAGGAAGACATTTGCTTCACCATCAAAGTGGATGAATGCTTAATGGAGGTCATTGAGCCTAGGTAGGAAGAAGTAGAGCCTATGTGCTATGAGGTAATGAATGATATGATAGATAGGTATGCTTCTACCCTAATCTCCTCACCCCTTGATCCTAAGGCAAAGAGAACTGGCACCTATTTGGAAAGGGTTGCATCAGTTGTAGAACCATCTGAAAAGAAAGGAAAGGTAGTGCCTTTAGCATCGGCACTGGTTACTGCAGCCAGTCCCAAAGTGACCAAGCAGTCACTAGTTAAGAAGAAACTAGAAGTGGCACCTACAAAAGTCTTCGAGAGGAAGCGAAAGATAAAAAGCAATACACCTGACTCAGAAGAAAGTGTGTCAGAAGAACCACCTAAGAAGAAGACTAGGCAAACAAAGAAAAAGACAAAGAATGAACCGACATCATCTACACCGGTAAATATTGACATTTCTTCTTACAAACCTTTGACACATCATCAAAGAACTATAAGTAACATTAGGAGAAAAGTGTTGAATGATTTAATTGATTATTTTGATGATTTCAATGATAATGAAAAGGAAGCAGTTGAATAGGAAATCATTAAGTATTTGTGTGTTAATGACCGGTCGCCTTCAAAAATTAGATCTGAGACACTGGATTCTTTGGATAATTCTTTAGATAATAAATGGTGCATTGCCATAGAAAAGGAACAGGAAATGAGGGAGAAAATATTTGCTCAACATTTTCCTGATGTATCTAATTCAGAACTTTTTGAAGTTATAAATAAATACAAAGGCCTCTTCTTCATGAGAAAAACAAGACTCCTGTTACTAGAAGGAAAGGGTCAAGAAGTGATCAAGGATACACACACTCATGCTCAAGAAGCTCTTAAATGCATCAAGTGGCTGAAGCCAATAGAAAAGTTGAGCGAGAACTGGAAATTGGCAAACCAGATGTAGTGTATGACAGTGAAGAAGAACCGATCACAGAACAAATGGACCCCATTGATGTAGATGCCTTAGATGGTGAAAATGTTACTCAAGATGCACCATTAGAAGGAATAGGATAGGAAAAGAAGGTAGAAGATGAAAAGAAGCAATAGGAAGCTGAAAAGAAGAAATAGGCAGATGAAGAGGATAAGAGAAAAGAAGAGGAAAAGAGGAAAGAGGAAGTGGATAAGAGAAAAGAGGAGAAAAAGAAGAAAGAGGAAGAGGATAAAAGAAAAGAAGAGGAGAATAAAAGAAAAGAAGAGGAGAACAAGAAACAATAGGAAGAGAGGAAGAAGGAAGAGGAAAAGAAAGAAGATGAGAAGTGGAAAGAGGAAGAGAAGAAATAGGAAGAGGAAAAGAGGAAGAAGGAAGAGGAGAAGAAGAAGGATGAAGAAGAGAAGAAGTGAAAAGATGAAGAGAAGAAATAAGAAGAAGAGAAAAGAAAGAAAGAAGAAGAGGAGCAGAGGAAGGCTCAAGAAGACCAACAAAAAGCCAAGGACAAGGAAGCAGTGGAAAAGAGCACACAGGTGGAGACTCCAATGACAACCAGTAGTCAGGCTTAACTGGCTACAATTACCAGTTCTATTGATTTCCAGTTTGCAAATAAATCGGAGTTGTTGCATAGCACTAAGCTTGCTCAAGAGCGATTGGATGCTCTAAGGAGGAAAAAGGAGGAAGATGTTATCCAAACTGTGGTGGAAACACTTACCAATTTGATACCCGATATGAACCTTCCTAGTACCGATTCCTCACTTGCTCAATTGAAGCTCCTATGCTCAGTCGTAGAAGACCAGGTACAAAGCCTAGAAGAGGTCACAGAAGAAAATGCCAAGAAGGCACATCAAAAGGATCTAGACACTACCCTAGTGAAAAAGCTAACAGAGCTCCAGTCTGATCTCCAGAAGGCAGAAAAGGCCATTAGAGATGCAATGAATGAGGGCAATCTTCTACTTAGCAAGATTTGCCAACCTCATTTATTCTCTGATGATGTTCTCATTTAGAAGAACAAACTATAATCTAATATGTAGTCATTTATTAGCACCTTCAAGATGCCATATGATTTCTTTTCCACATATGGTCAAACTATTCACTGGCTTCAACTATAGTCTACAAGACTAGAGGTAGAGATAAGCAACCGAACATGAAATTTGCAAGAACTTCAACTGGTCCTATTGCCAAGACTACAAATTCTCTAGAAGTGCTACCTAAATCTTGATGCCCTAACGGTCACTCAAGAGATGAGAACGATAGATGCCATGGAAGAACAGGTCTCCCAGATGCAGATAGAGAAAGAGGTGGCTACATCCCTACTTGACTCATGGTCCTTATCCATGAAGCAATTTTTTTAGGACTTCAAATCAGTTTTTGACAAGTTTTACTCTTTACTATCATAAACACTTATTATTTTAATACTAATGAAATAGGGGTTCGTTTGTAATATTTTTTTTGTCATTTTTGGCAAAGGGGGAGAAGTATAAATTTTGATTTTTTTGATGTATACTTTCATGTTATTTCTATTAAGGAGTAGTATAGATTGTATTTTCTGCAAAAGGGATAGTGTATATGCTTAGGGGGAGTAATTTTGATTATGGCATATTTTTGTTGTAAAACACTTAGATGTCAAAATTTTGCCTAAGTGTTGCCATCAATGTCAAAGGGGGAGATTGTTGGCATTTTTGATGATTAATGCTATGATTGTCATTGATGGACACACACTTGATTTGAGATCACTCTTTGTATATATGAGTTAAAGCTCAACCGATATTTGTTCCAACCGATATGATGTATTATAGTCTTTAGACTATCAGTGTTTTGCAGAAAGTGTTTACCGATCTGAAGCGGTATGAAGACCCCGAGTGGTTCGAGGATCTCAAGTGGTATGAAGGAACAAAGAGGCACAACTCATATTTCCCAGTCTTCATTATTGTCAAACCGGTAACCGGTATTTTTCTTTAACCGGTATTTTGTTTGAACTAGTAATACTCTGTGATGAGTTACCAACTGGCATTTTGTGATGAGTTACCTTCCAGTGATTGTTTGGTGGTGCCGACACTTTAATAGTGCTTTTTGTGTTGTGTTACAAAATATGTTTAGATGCATTGAACATAGGAAATTGTAATGTAATCCTATTGGACCGACATGAAATCAGATTCCTTTATAAGGACATCATGTTTAGGGTTTTATGTTGTTGCTAAGGTTTAAGGTGGTTGAAGAGTTTTTGTGAGTGTGAAGATAGAAGAAAATTTTAGGTCTATGAGAAGAGGCAAAGAGTGAATGTGTTGAAGACTAAAGTAATGTTAGAATGCATTAGGAACAAGCTATCAAGGATCTAACCAAGCAATCTATGCTAGTTACTAGATCACTTACTTGTTGATTACTCACATCTTCGACAAGTCTAAAGCCTTAACCAGGTAGGCCCAAAAGCTTTTTATAAATCCTCTAACAAGGTGGTTCACATCTGTGGATCTAAAATCCTCTAGCAAGGTAGTCTTTAATCAGACTTATCTCCTAACAGAGATTGAGATTCCTAACAGGATCTGTTCTGGTAAAGAACACTATATGACCTTAACTGGTCTAGTTCCTATTCTGTAGATAGTTACTTATGAGTTTCATCTCACCGTGGTTTTTCCCATTTGGTTTTCCATGTCAAAATCTCTCATGTTATGGTGTTTGTGCTTCTATGGGTGAATGCATTATTTGCTATTTGGCTTGCATGTGTTCTAACCGGTTTGTCTGCTAAACTATTTTATCGGTTTACTAGTAGTCTAGTAAAGTGTTTAAGTACAGTAACTTTTGGCATACTAATTCACCCCCCCTCTTAGTATTCATCACAAACATGCCATTATCCTTGGGTGCTACTATCGGTAAGCTACATGCATTTGAGTTAAGTAATTTTGATAATAGTGGGTCTTCGGTAAATAAAGTTGAATATGCATTCAGTTCTTTTCATCTTGGTGAATTTGATGATCACAATGATAGAATGTATAAGTATACTAAAGGAAATCACAGTGGAGCAAGTGAGAGATTTTGCAAAAACATGGAAGAGGTACACAAACTATATGAGGAGATCAGAAAGCAAGAAGAGTTTGAAGAATTATTAGGCACAAGGTTACTAAGACGCAAAGGTAAGTATAAAGGAAAGTTACCTTTAAAATGTTTTAACTATGATAGAATAGGACATATGGCTTCTAACTGTCCTGACAAAGAATCTAGTGAAAAGAGAGAATACTGAGATGACAGACTGAAAGACAACCAATACAGAGGACACCGAGACTTCAGAAGGAGAGACAGAAAGACATGCCTAGTAGCTGATGAGGAATCCAATGATGACAAATCTAATGGGACTGAGACAAAGGAAGTTGTATATGTGGCTATCAAAGATGGATCAAATGAAGAAATGTATGAGGAAAAAGCCTTGATATCTCACATAAATAAAAATGATTCTTGGATCATAGATAGTGGATGCTCCCATCACATGATAGGTGATAAACACAAGTTTGTTAAATTAGAAGACTATGATGGAGGTTATGTAAGATTTGGTAATGATGCACCATGTCTGGTGAAAGGTAAAGGTTCTATCACACTTCTTGACAATGCTAAATGTGATGATGTATACTGGGTTGAAGGTTTGAAATACAATTTGTTGAGTGTAGCATAGCTAAACAATATAGGATATTGAATAGAATTTCAAAAAGGAAGTGTCAAAGTTCATGACAAACATGGAAAGTTGGCTGCTACCAGGACATAAACAAAAGGTAATACATTTCATCTTGACTCAACTTGGAACAATTGTCTGTATGCTAAAATAGAAGATACCTGGTTATGGAACAAAAGGTTTTGTCATGTAAATTTTGATAACTTGATCAAAATAAGTAAGAAACACCGAGTAAGAGGTCTACCGAGCTTGGAAAAACCTGAGAATGCAATATGCCGAGGATGCCATATGGGCAAGATGACAAAGTCAAGCTTTACAAGTAAGTCCTACACTTCTAAAGGAATTTTAGATCTCGTGCACACTGATATCAATGGTCCTATGAAGGTTCAAAGTTATTATGGTGATAAATACTTTATATTATTTATGGATGATTACTCAAGGATGATGTCAGTTATGTTTTTAAAAGAGAAATTAGAAGCCTTTCAAATGTTCAAATGGTACAAGGCTAGAGTTGAAAAAGAAATAGGAAGATAGTTGAAATGTCTAAGATCTGACAGAGGAGGAGAATTCATCTTAGATGAATTTAATCTATTTTGCAATGATCATGGTATAAAGAGACAAGTGTCTACACCGAGAACACATTAGCAAAAAGGGATAGCTGAAAGAAGAAACAGATCAATTGTAGATTGTGCCAGAACCCTGATGATAGAAAAGAGGGTACCTCAAACATTTTGGAGAGAAGCGATCAGCACTATAGTTTAGACCCTGAACTGAGTACAACTGAAGAAAGGAACTTTGAAGACACCGTATGAAATTTGGTATGACAAGAAACCTAATGTAAGTTACTTTAAAATATTTGGAAGCAAATTTTATGTTCACAAAGATGACAGAAATGGAAAGTTTGACCAGAAAAGTGAGGAAGGAACATTTCTTGGTTATTCTTCTAGAAGTAAAGCATTTAAATGTCTGATCAAATCATCTAACAAAATAGTGGAAAGTGAAAATGTGAAAATTGATGAATTTGCAAAACAAAATGATGAAGGAAATTCCAAAGAACTAGAAGATTATGAAGAGTTTGTTTATGTTCAACTGAGAAGTCCTACCAAGAAAATTGATGACGAAAATGAAGAAAATAACCAATTACCGAGTGATGAAGAAGATCATATAGATCCTACCGAGCCTATATTAGCCAAGTATGTCAAAAGAAATCATGCATCAAGTCAAATTATAGGAGATAAGGATGATCTAGTGATGACAAGGAACAAACTAAGACAAAACATATGTCTGATATCTAAATTTGAACTGAGAATAGTAAAAGAAGCATTTAGTAATGAAGATTGGGTAAATGCTATGATAGAAGAGATTGAACAAATCAAGAAGAATGAAACATGGACACTGGTCCCAAGACTAAAAGAGAAAAATGTGATCAGTACAAAGTGGATTTTCAGAAACAAGCTAAATGAAAAAGGAGAGGTCACTCGGAATAAAGCAAGACTAGTTTGCAAAGGTTATGCTCAAGAGGAAGAAATAGATTATGGTTAGACATTTGCAGGTCTGTGGCAAGACTTGAAGGAGTAAGAACATTGTTAGCATATGTTGCTTACAAAAATTTCAAGGTATATCAAATGGATGTTAAATCTGCATTTTTAAATGATATACTAGAAGAAGAAGTTTATATTGAACAGCCTGAAGGATTTATTGAAGACATTAATAAAGATCAGGGATGTAAGTTGAACAAAGCATTATATGGTCTAAAGCAAGCACCTAGAGCATGGTATGAAAGACTACACTCTTACTTAATCAAGATTGGATTTATAAGGACAAGTGGAAACAACAACATGTATATGAAGAATGATGAAGACAATGGAATATTGCTTTCAGCCATATTTGTTGATGATATTATTTTTTGTGGTAATGACTCTTTATGCAAGAACTTTGGAAATGAAATGTGCAAAGAATTTGAGATGTCATTAATTAGTAAAATAAAGTATTTTATAGGTTTACAGATACTGCAAATGAAAAATGAGATTTTCATTACTCAATCCAAGTATATAAAGGAAATCTTGAAGAAATTTGGAATGGAGGATTATAAACCTGTAAGTACTCCTATGACTACCAATTGTAAACTATCAAAGAATGATGAATCTGCATCTGTTGATGAGACACTTTACCGATCTATGATTGGAAAGTTGCAATATGTGGTTCACAATAGGTCGGATATAGCACATGCAGTAGGTATAGTTGTAAGATTTACTACAGATCCCAAAGAAACCCATATGACAGCAATCAAGAGAATTATCAGATACTTGAGAGGCATTGAAAATTATGGTTTAGTATATAAAAAGAGGAATGATTTTGACTTAAAAGTCTACACTGATGCTGATTGGGTAGGGAACATTGATGATAGGAAAAGCACAAGTGGTGGAGCTTTCTTTCTAGGAGACAGACTAGTAAGTTGGCTTAGCAAGAAACAAGGATGCATTTCACAGTCAACAGTTGAAGTTGAATATGTCACTGCAGCATTGAATTGTGCCAATATTGCATGGATCAAACAACTGTTGGAAGGAATGAACGAGAAAGTTACCGAGCCAGTAGCTATATTCTATGATAATACTAGTACCATTAACATTTCAAAGAATCTGGTAATGCATTCTAAGACAAAGCACATCTCTATAAAGTATCATTATCTCAGAGAAGAAGTTCAAGAGAAGAAAGTCGCACTAGAATATATTAGTTCAAAGGAACAAATAGCAGACATTTTCACAAAGCCATTGCCAAGGGACACTTTTGAGTATCTCAAAAGTAAGTTAGGGGTCCTACCCCTATCTAGCACTCACTGACAAAGTTCGGTGAATGCATCAATTCTATGAATCTACAAGATAACTATTTATGAATTGATGCTAATTTACACACTTTAGGAGGTTACCTAAAGTTATGCAGGCAATAATGATTGAAGACAAGTTGCTCTGACCGAGACTGAGATGATACATTTGTATTTTCAGCAAGAAAATTACTTCACAGCAGAAGGAATCATGAATTAGTTTTACTTTCTAGCATTGTTGTCAAAAGGGGGAGAAAACTAATTAGTGAAGATTAATAGGTGAAGATTGGAGAAGACTAATGACTGGGGAAGAATTCAATAACAACAGGAGAAGAAGCAATCTAAATCTGAATCAATTGAAATAAAATCAAGTTAGATGTTGCAATTAAAAGTTGGTTTTGCCATCAATGCCAAAGGGGGAGATTGTTAGCATCTCACAAAGGGAGATTGTTGGCATTATAGTAAGTTTGTTGGTATGAGGATATTGAGAAGGTTGTTGAAGATTATGGATATAACTGAGAAAGGATGATTACTGTCTTAATAATATTATTTTGTCATTGATGTCAATCAATTGATTTTCTGATTTAGTATGATGTTGCCATATCTTAATGAGTATATTTTGATGAGTATAAGTATGTCGGCAAGTGACACAGAAGGAATGAAAATGAAGGGGAGTAATAAGTTATTCAATGGGAAACTATTACCGAGTAAGACAATGATGAGATTTTGTTGTTTTGATTATTTTGATATCCTATATAATGAGTATTCGAAGACTGAACATGAAAGAGAAAAGATTTCATTCAATAGATGAACATAGGTTAGATATTGTTCTATTTTACCAAGCAAAGATGCTAGTCGGTAAACCCTAAAGTTATCGCTATCAGTTAAAGGAGGCAGAATATCTACCAAGTAAGGTTCAGTATTTATCGAGTAACAACCGAGTATTAACAAAATGCATTGGATGGATAAAAGCATTAATAAATGAAAGATTCCAATGAGCTAGAGATGTATAGATGATTGTTATGTCATGCCAGAAAGTTGTTGAAGATCTATGACAAAGAAAATATAGGAGTTAGATCTACAGTGTAGATTGAATGGTCATAACCTAGCACAAGTTCCAAGGAAGGAATACAAGTTCCAAGGTGAGATAAAATGTTTTCAGATTGAAGGATACAATGAACCTAGTCAAGTTTGAAGATATAATGGCTAAGATTGATCATGGGAAATGTGATCAAGGAGATTAAGCGGTTAGGAATTGTATATAAATAAGAAATTGTTGATGGACAATAGATGCGAGCAAATAGAAGAACAATGATACTACAATAGTGATCACCGAGCATATAAGATTGAATATTCGATTAAAGAACAGATTGAGAAGCCTAGCAAGGAGCAAGATAAGTCTTATGACAAGATTATTTTGAGCACATAGAGTTTGCTTTAGCATTTCAGATGTGAAGTTGCTAATATATCTTATACTGTTATTTATTTTGTACATGACAAGAAATCTCTTAACCGAGTGGACCTAACAGTCTTATTTGTAAATCCTCTAGCAAGGTAACATTCTGAATGAGTGTTTGAAATCCTTTGACAAGGTCACTTCTAATAAAGTACAAGACTTTAACAAGTCTAAGGGAAATCCCTTAACCAGGTCACATCTAGCAATGTGTTTATGTAATCTGTAATAGGATTGGCTTTTGACCAAGAATACTCTAGAAGGGTATATTTCTTAGTGGGTCAAAAATCCCATAGTGGTTTTTCCCTATTTGGGTTTCCATGTTAAATCTGGTGTTAAATGTGTTATGATGTTTTAAGTGTATCTGTTTATGAGTTTGAATGATTTACAGTCATAGTTGCATATTAGTAAAGGCTACCGAGGTTGAATTTGATAAATATATTGCATAGTGAGTTTTTATGATTCAGCCCCCCCCCCCCACTCTCATCTTATTAATAGGTATCAATGACCAACATCAATTAAACACATAATCAATTCCACCAAATGTCTAACATTGGATAATTTCTCATGCAGGATGGACATGTGATTGTGTATGAGTCACGTAAAATGAAGGATCATGAGTTGAACTACCCCACTTATGATTTAGAGTTAGCGACAGTTGTTCATGTGTTGGGTAGATGGAGGTATTTCCTTCTTGGGAGTCGATTTGAGCTGCATAGCTATCATCACAGTTTGTAGTATATCTTTACGCAGCTAAATCTGAATGCTAGGAAATGGCATTGGATGGAGTTTTTATGTGAGTATGACTTTGAGGTGAAGTAAATATAGGGTAAGGAGAATGTTGTAGCAGATGAATTGAGCTACAAGAGGCATGAGGTGTCAATATTGTCTCTCAATGTTGATTTGAGGATCCATATTATTAGTGTACTTCCCTTAGATGCTCGGTATTATGAGGTGAGTGCAAAGATTGCTTCAAGGAGGCCTTTTTTATGGTAGGTATATAGGTTATTATTTGGATTTTGATGGTCTTCTTCGACATCTAGGATGTATCTATGTTTCACCTTTTGATGGTCTTCAAGCATTAATTCTATTAGAGGCTCATCATGCACCTTACTTGGAAAATCTAGGTGTCAAGAAGATGCATGTGGATTTGCGACAACTATATCATTGGGCAGGAATGAGGAGAGACATAGCAGATTTATTATGGTCGAACCTAATTCTGGAATGGAAATGGGACATCATATCTATAGAATTAATCATTGGGTTCTGTATGTCTTTACATCATCATGATGTTATTATGGTCACCATTGATACGTTGACCAAGGTGGCTAAATTCTTGCCAGTCAGATCCTCCTACATAGTAGAGTCAGTGGCTTGTATGTTCATGCAGCATATAGTGAGATTACATGGTATTCCTCGATAAATCATATTGGATCATGCTCTAGTGTTCAACTTAGCATTTTGGAGAGCCCTTCAACATGATTTGGGAGAATAACTAAACTTTAGTTCGACATATCATCCAGAGAAAGATGGCTAGATAGAGAGGGTTAACCAAGTGTTGGAGGACATGTTGAGGATGTATGTTATGGATCATCACTCTAGATGGGAGGAGTACATCCATTTGGTTGAGTTTTCATACAATAATGAATATCATAGTTTGATTGGTATGTCTCCTTTCCAGGCATCGTATGGTCTCTCGTGTCATACACCCTTGAGCTGGGATAGATTAGAGGACAAAGGATTTGGAAAAATAGGTGCAACATGTTAGATATCATTTGGTAGGAGCATGGAATATACAAAAGAAATATGCAGATTCTCATTGATTTCCTCATCAATTTTCAATGGGTGACAAGGTATTTTTGAGAGTTTGTCAACGAAAGAGTCCTATCCAATATGGAAAAGGCTCTAAGTTGGCCTCTCATTTTGTTTGACCATTCAAGATTTTGGAGAGGATTAGTCCTATATATTATCGCCTAGCCTTTCCACCCAGCTTGAACCACATCCATGATGTGTTTCATGAATTAGTTTTGAGGCCTTATTACTTGGATGTGACACATGTTTTGGATTGGCATTCATTGGAAATAGAGGACATGCATCTTTTTGTGGAGCCCATATGCATTCTTCAGCATTTGAGGTTGACCATCATGGGTTGGGACATAGACTAGGAAAGGGTCCAATGGGATCCAAGCAATGATTCTTCAGCAACTTGGGAGGATGCTATGCAGATGAGAGAGTTATACCCCTATTTGTTCTCAGGCTTCGAGGAGTAAGCCTAAGCAAGGGGGGGGGAGGATGTAGTGTCCCTCCTAGACTTGCATTTTAATTTGCATTAATTAGACTTATTAAGATTTATGATCGATATTTGGATGGTTATTTATGACTCTTCTGCTATCTTATATTATATGGATGATGCTATTACTCTATGTGGATTTATGATATTTGATATGACTCATCATGTTTGGGATTTATGCGATTGATGATGTGAGACCTATTATATGATATGTAGCATTTTGATGATTATTATGGATGTTGATACATAGTATTACCTTGATGAATGAATGAATTTACTTGATATATCAATTTATAAGTGATGATTGCTTACGTGGACTATATGATTTATGATGATACTAACCCTATTCTATGATCATGATCTTATGCGATGTTTATGATCTATTATATGACTATCTTCGTGAGTAGAGACAATGCCATATCACTCATTGCGAGTGAGAGATGTTGTCGTGATTCTCTATCACTTGTCTGTTTATTATGATGTATATGTATCGTATATGTTGTGTTGGTCTTTGATGCTGGTTTGGAAGTACCAAACGTCAACTCCACCTAGCTCCACAGGTATGAGCACGTCTTTATCCCAATGGCAAGTTGTAAGAGATGACATAGTTTCCCTCACACACTCTACATCTAAGTTGTGTACCTTGTCGATTGCGCCATGATGCAAGTTGAGGTTAGAGTCTTGTGTTATGTTTGTTCCCTTCGATATGAGATGATTGGAGTCTATGCTTATTTATTTGGGTAATTTGATTATTTTCTAATTGTTAATTATAGATATTTATTTGATTGTTTTTGGATGATAATTTCATTGTGAGATTTTATTTAAACCAATTAGGGTTAATTTAATTGGTTTATTGATTTATTAATTGATTAAATTATTATGTATTTTTGAATTATTAATCATCTAATTGATTAATGATGAGATTGAATTGTATTAATGGTTTATTTATTTATTGGTTAATGATTTATCTATTATTTGATTTATTATTTATTTATGTTTTTTTGTTGATGAATTTTTTATTTATTTATTTTATTTATTATTGTATTTATTTATTTAGTTTATTATTATCATCGATCTTTGATTTATTGTCTTTATAAAATTATTTATTGTTATTTGTGATTTGATTCTATATTTTAATTAAGGATCCTATTTTCAAGGCCTTATTCATTTAATTTATTTAATTGATCTTATTGGTTTTGTTTATTGTTTGATTTTAGAATATTTAATTCATATTCTCTTATTACATGAGTAAATAGATTTAATATAAAAGTTACCTACTCTTTATTACTATTGGGTAAATATTGTATTGGGGAAATAAAACATAATATAAAATTTGGGTAGGTAGGTTATATTGCTTTTGGAATATTTTGATTGGCCGATGTTTGGCCATAGTTTTGAATTATTTTCTATTTATTCGGCTCTTTGTGATTGTTACCAGGTTAATCATTCAGCAAAATTCTAAGCTTGGATACGATTTTTGGTTGGAGCTTTCCTGGAGATTTTTTAGTCTTGGATTGCTGGAGATTGTAAATTCTTGTGGATTCTTTCTCTTCATCGAGTAAACATTGTTTGGATTGCATTTTTCTAGGTTGGAGTCTCGACTTCTCTCTTCTCTATAAATGTATTTTTTGAAAAGATTTTCTTCCTTTGTGTTTTCTTGAAATATTTATTTTGGGAGATTAGATATGATTATTCATTTTAGTATTTCAAAGATTAGGGAGAAAGATTCATTATTGTGTTTGATCCTCTTAGAATTTTGGGAAATTATGGTTGTCAGTTGTTTTGTTTCTGCACACCTGTACCTTGCAATTTTTGGGTATTATTTTCCCATCAACATTTGAGTCATGTTTTATGATTGGTAAATAATTTTTATTTCTTCTTATAACCTTTCATTGTGTTATTGTATCTCCTTGTCCATATCTACTTGTGTTGTGAAAAGGAGTGTTTCATGTGTGTATTCTGAGAATAGTTTTGTTCATGTATCTTGGTTAATATTCCTTGGACTGTTATAATCCCTATTTAGGATATTATTTAAATGTTTTATTTAGTCCCCCAAGCCTTTTCAAAATTATCCTTAGTCATTTTGCAAACCTGGAGACCAAACTAGGCATTTTTCTTCAAGTTTTGGTTTCGTCTTTTGTAAATTTTGCATTTTGATTTAAATGCGCTAAAAGAATGATCATATGTGCTAAAATATTAATCATATGCACAAAAATATCAGTCATATGTGAAAATTTGTGTTTGATATGGGCCAAAACAAGTTTTGTATGCACCAGTCTGAGTAATTTTGCAGTTATGCAGTTTTCGTCATCTGGGTTTTGTTGGATCGGTGTTTGAGTCACTCTATAGGCTGTGTATGATTTTTTTTGAGCTTCTTAGATTTTTATATGATTTCATATTGATGTTTTTTATGATTATTTATTCTCTGATAAGAGGGTTCATGCCTCACCATTGAGCTGATTTCTATGCAATGTTTTGCTCCGGTAAGAGGATTTATGCCTTGCTATTAAGGATTGTTTTATTGCTCCAGTGAGATGTTTTTTGCCTCACTATAGAGGATTTGACATAGATTTAGATTAATATTTTAATTATATTTGTGCTTGGCTCTTCATTTTCATTGTTTTGGTGTTTATGTTCAGTTTGTTCTCATTATCATGTGACTCTTATATTATTTTTGGGCCTTAATGATGTTTTTCTATGTTCCTTAGTTATGTATTTATATCCTATGGTTTTGGTCCATGATAGAGAGAGTGGGCTCTTGCATGTGTGGATGAGGGTCTTAAGCATTAGGCCTCTAGGAGGGGGTCTAGACTTGATGGAACCGTATGAAGATTTTATCTGTAATTGCAAGTGATAACATTAATAATTGATTAGTAGGTTTGGGTATTTAGGAATTCACTAAATAAGATAATGATTAGTTTTGGACCCACCTCTTAGCCCTAGAAGCATGCACGCTTCGGATGATCTTGGGAAGATCATTTGAGTGATAAGCTGATCTCCCTTGAATGGCCCCAAGGTTGAGATGGTTCCACATGTCTATTAGGGTGAGGTTTGGCCCCTTCTATTGTGAGGATATTATGTGATGACACTCTTTCCCTACATGTGTCCATTATCCATATGTCGATGTTATTGATGTTGCCTCTAGAAGCTTCATTTGATTTGAGTTAGCTGTGTGATATATTTGGTGTTTTATTTCCTATGTTGGAGTCTTGTGAGTCATTTTGTATCCTTTGGTTGTTAGGTGGCAGCTTAGGTCATGAGTGTGAATTGGAAACTTTGTCATCTCCTACCACGGGGGGTGGTTCCTGGTTGGTTCCACATGCTCGGGTGGTTTGATGCCTTCTTCCATTGGGATATTCTTCTTTGATGTAGTGTACGTGGATTCTTGGATTCTTCATGTGATTATTCTTCGGAGCTGATTTCTATATTCATGGAAAGAAGATATTATATCATAATAGGACATGATGTAGTGATTAGGAGAAGAGTTCCTTGATGTATCAGATGTTCATTATGTAATATGAGTTTATGAGATCAAAGTGAAAGTGGAATGAGATAGTTTATATGTATTTGAGTTGTATTTGTATTTATGTTATTTCATGCTTTAGAATAAATGTTGGAAAGAATAGAATGGTTTCATTGATTCCTACTTGAGTTATTAAGATATTATTGGGATCAAATGGTTAAATGAATTCTAGAATGCTTTCATAGAGATTACAATGTGAATGATGTAAGTGTTGATGTTGTTTTAAAAGCATGTAAAGTAAATCATTAAGGGATTATAGAATATGATAAAAAGATAGATAAATGATATGTTAGAATGATGTCAAGTAATGACATTAAGATACCCTAGGAAATGGATGTGTATGCAAGAGTATATTTGGAATATGTTGATATTTAGATATAATCAATCTTCTTGGGTAATATAGATTATTGGTTTTATACATCCTGATTATATGTGATCACACAATTAGTTGATGTTATATTGGTGTATGTTAATATTATCATAGTGTAATGGATGTTTTTTTTTTTAAATTATCTTTATTTGATAGTAGATTTTTAGGTTATTTCTCTATTGTATTTTGGCAAGCATTAGATTTTTGGATCTTAATTTGGCGGTATTATAATATTTAAATCTATCTTTGTGTGTAATTTTATCAATTATAGGTTGGCCTATGATCAAAATTAAATTTATGGTTTCATATATATAACCTTTCCTTTCATCACTTGAAGGATCCATTTTGTAGCAATTGGAGAAGACCTGTTATGAAGAGAAAGTGTAGGTTATATGTGGTGTCTAGAATCAAAAATTTCAAGCACTCATCAAGTCTTCATCAACCTTTTAATCATCAATTGAAGCTTAGGAGACATTAACTAATATTAAGGATATCACTGATTGTTGTTTGGCTTGTACGTCTTCCTATCAGTTTGGTATCATTTCATGCTATTTTTATATCTTTATGTGAGTTTTACAACATTAATTTTTAGATTTTCATTATTTATTTAGATCCATATAGAGTTTACAATTTGAAGAATTTATATTATGTTAATTGTGTGTTTTTACTCCTAGCGTAGGGTAGAACTCTAGCTTAACATTCTAGCTCTTTAGGATCTTACAAACACATGAGGTTGTAGGGAACATGTACACTTTTCAATATTTTATTAGCTATTTATAGAGGTGTAAATCATAAAAACAACAGTTTTGACTAAGGAAAAACCCTATATAGCCACCCATACACCATTTTCCATATTACAGGCACAAGTACAGATTCCTAATAGAGCTATAAACTTTTGAGAAGCTTGAATCAATAGGTATAGAACAAGATCTAGAATAAGGTATCAAATCTTTGGGAGCAATGCACCCAACACTCTAGTCCAAGACTAGAATTCCCAATGCTCTTGTCCTCTACATTCAATGACAAGTTTTGGTAGTTCAAACTTTCAATTCTTTAACTTGTAGATTCCAAATTCTTAGCTCAATTCTATAACAAGGACCAAAGCACCCAATGCCATGCTCTTTCTCAATGAGCACCAATTTCTAGAGTATCAGGGGCACATTGGAATTCCTCTATTAGATCTATAGTTTGTGTCTCAATTTTATTTCTACATCTCTTTTTTATTATAATTATTATAGTTATTTTCATACATTTCATTAGTTTAGCTTATCGTTACCTTATATTTGACTGATTTCCCTCATATCAGCAAAGGGATAGAAAGCCTAAAAGTATTCCCTGACTCCCTTTCACAAGAGTAATTCAAAGTGAATCACTTCCTTATGCTCTTTAATATTCCAATGTGTGGATGAGAGTGGGATTAGGTCCTAGTCTACCCGATTCCATTTTTAACCAACATAATTATTAACCAATTGTAACTCCCAAAAGCCAATTGCAAGAAAGGATAAGTAAAGAAACAATAAAATAAACAAAAAAATAAAGTGGACAAATAACATAAATACTCAACTAAATATAATTCCCACATAATAATCATTAATTTATTCTTCATAATTAAATATATATTTATGTTTATATTAATACAAACCATTTTCATTAGTTTAATACCAATAAACTATATATATTAACTAATTAATAATCACAACTCCACAAAACATCCCCATATAGGATTAAATAAAATACAACATAACACCTAACAAGGCAACTATAGCAAAACCACTATGACTGGCAAGACATGTAGACACCTAAAATTGTCCTAGTCTAATTAAATAAATAATTTATTTATTTAATTATTTTATTCTAAGCCTTCTATTAATTCAATAGATGTATCTATTTAATTAATTCACTTAATCATTTATAGCCTTTCCCTATTTAAATAAATGTTTTCATTTATTTAAATTATCATTTTCCTAAATTAAATAAATATTTGATTTATTTAATTGGTCCCACTTCCTCTATTAATTAAATAGATCTTTACTTATTTAATTAATTAATTATACTTTTCCCTCTATGATACTTGTCATTTATCTCTTAATTTTCCTAACTACCCACTTCATATTTTATTATTTTCCCTACCTACCCTTTAATCCTAGCCGACTATTTATTCTTTCACCTCTTAATCCCATTTCTCCATTTTCTAAGGTGTTCTCTATATAAGAGGATATTCTCATCCTTTCACAACCCTAATCAGCTAGCTAATGACATATGCAATCAAACGATCAAGTGGCTTCACAACCACAATTATTTCTTTGTTGAGCTCTTGTGCACACAATACAAAATATGAGAGCAAATATATCAAACAAGATCAATGAAAATAGAAAACAATGGAGATCAAACCCTACTGAGCATGCAAATGGTATAATCTTTCTATTTTGTTGTGATTTTCATGTTTTAGGTTCTTCATTGGTGTATGGTGGATTCTTGATTATATAACTAGGGTTTATGTGGTTGGATGTTTTATGTTTTTCCAATAGTTTTAATCTTCCAAATTTCATCATATACAAGAGAAACTAATCCTAGAGTGTGATAAGATCTCATGCCACCTTGGATCAAATTGCCATTGGGGTTAAAGACATGATCAAACCTGTGAAACCAAGTGGAGTCAATGTCTAGTACCTACATCTTGCACAACACCAATGTCTATACAACAACATATACATTGCAGGTGAAAGAGGATTGCGACATCATACCTTTGTTGTAAATGAGTGGTATATCATCACCCTTTTCATGACTACAACATTTTTACAATCAAGATAAGCATATCATCATCGATACATCACCTATAAGCATGAAGTAAGTTTAGTACATACAACATCATTATCAATAGATATAAACTACAAGATGCATATAACAAGTGCACATAAATATCTCACATATGTCAAATTATCATATTTGTTCTGAGTATATCATCATCCACATAAAAATATAATGTATCATCTATCAATATGAAATGTCTAGAATTCAACTAAAAGCATCCAAAATATAAATAAAGTCACAAGTATGAATCAAGGGCATCATGAGAGAGTGTGATATGGAAGGGCACTGCATCCTCCCCCCTCAGCCTAGGCTTTCTCCTAGAAGCCTAAGAACAAACAGGGAAATAGTTCTCTTAACCACACTAGATCCTCTCATGTTTCCAAAGACTCATCATTTGGGTCCCATTGGACCCTCACCTAATATATATCATGACCTTAAGGATTAGCCCCTAACATTAAACAATGCGCATGGGCTCCAAGGCAAGTTGTTTGTCCTCTATCGGCAAAGCATTCCACTCCAAAATATGGGTCACATCAGGAAAATATGTTCTCAAAACTGAAACACTAAACACATCATGGATTTAAGACATGATGGGTGACGATGCAAGCTCATAAGCTACAAGACCAATCCTCTCCAATACCTAAACTATCCAACAAAATGAGGTGCCAATTTAGAGTCTCTTCAATAATGGACATAACTCTTTCACATACGAACCCTCAAAAACACCTTGCCTCCTATGGAAAACTATCGATCCACATGATGAGAATCAACATACTTATTATGCCTATCCCATACCACCACTAAATTCTCTCAAATATGAGTCACTTGTTGCAACTCTTGCAACATATTTTTCCCCAAAAGAACTCTATCCTTTAAACAATCCCAATTCATAGGCATATGTCAAGGTTGACCATACAAAGCATGAAAATGAGACATAACAATCGAACTATGGTTTCCATTATTATAGGAAAACCCTACCAAATATAGGTGGTCCTTTGATCATGACTACTAGTACATGACATACATCTGAAGCATATCTTCAAGAACCTAATTAACTCTCTGTATCTACCAATGGTATCTTGATCTATGTCATCAAGGAACAAAAGAACAAATCTATCAAGGTATGTCCTAAACACCACATTCATTAGACTCATGAAATATGAGGGTACATTGGTAAGCCAAAAAGGAATCACTGTAAACTCATATTGTCCATAACAAGTACAGAAATTTGTCTGATGAATGTCCTCCTCCTGAATCCAGAGTTGATGATACCCTCACTTTAGATCTATCTTAGAAAAGACCTTATCATCCTTATTCTAATCAAAAAGATCATCAATCCTTGGAAAAGGATAATGATTGATCACCATCACCTTATTCAATTGCTAGTAATCTATACACAAACAAAGATCCATCCTTCTTCTTAATGAATAAAACAATGCCCCCCATGGAGACACACTACGACAAATGAACCCCTTAGCTCTGAAATCTTCCAATTGCAACCACAACTCAGTCAACTTCAAACTAGTCAATTGATAAGGTGCCTTGGATATTAGCTCTGCTCCGGGAACTAGGTCTATCCAAAAATTAATGTCACGCTTAGGTGGAATATATGAAATTGCTCTAGAAAAAATATCTAAAAAATTCCTAAATAATAGGATGATGACAAAGGAGATCATCTAGGTTGTCTCCCTTATCCAATTATTTTACCATTACTACAAACAACTAACATCCTTGCCCCACACACCACTTCTACTACATAGTTAAAATTAGATGAAGAGAAATAGGTCATTACACACCCACAATATCCACTCGCTCACCTTAGTCATCAAGACACTACATACTCTTATGATAGTAATCAATCCTTGCCTGATGAGCCTTAAGCCAATCCATACCCAAAAAAACTCCATAGGACCCCAAAGAAAGAACATGAAGGTCCATAGTGGTGGAACAAACTACTAAATCCAACACATAACCTTGAACAAAAGAATACACTACTACCTTAGAGCCCATAGCTAACTCGACCTACCACTTATTGGTGTACTTTACTATCGAGAGGTTGCATCATTCTACTAAGGATGAAAAATTAAAGAATCTGAATATCCTAAATTGAACAATGTTGAGCAAGAAATACCACCTATCTGTTGGGAAAAATGGTGTCTCAACCTTGCATTTATGTGAGGTTACTATTTATAGTAAGTTTTCATTTGAGCACGAAATGGTGCAAAACTCTCCCTGAAGCTTCTGGTTGGCTAGATAAGCATTCTGGTAAAGTTGCGTCGCAAGGTCACAGCTAGTTTTGAAGATATTAAAGTTTTCGTCTTGGAGGGGTGCAATAAAATATTTAAACTTAATTTTGGGGACTTTAGAGGCTCCAAAATGCTTTGAAAAGTGGCCATAACTGGTGAAGCGGGTTACGAGGTGATAGAGCACTTCGTGAGCTTTCCGGTGCTTCAAACAGTTCATCAATCGGACACCCAGTTCTCAAGTTATGGCCTCTAGAAGTTTGTACTCCTGAAATAGGATAAATAATTTGTATCGGATACATAAATGAGCTGTAAAAGGGAGCGACACATGTTGATGTGTGCTTTAACATGTCATAGGGCATCTAGAAGGGAGATAAGGTCGGCTACACCTTATTGGGTGGTTTTAGCCCATGGTTTTGTAATACCGTTTGACGGTTTCTTGTATTGTATCTCCTATTTATGAGGTGTGAGAGATAGAGGTTGTGTGTAAGAGTCTTATGGCTATTGAGTTGCCTCTGAATCTCTGATTAGTGATATTCCTGCGAAGAGCTTGCTCTGCAAGTATGTTGTAATCTGTTTTTGATTGCTGAATAAAATATTGAGCTGCTTTTGGAAGGTGGGGTTTTTCTCCCGAAAGGGTTTTCCCCACGTAAATCACTATGTTGTGGTATGAATGCTATTATATCTATTTCTATTTTCTATAACTGTTGTAATGATCTAAAAAAAGTTTTGCATTACCCTCCTCTCAAGGTTAGTGTAGGAAGTTGTTTCCACTACTTAACTTCCTTACACTATCTCACCTATTATCTCCATGATTGTGCCCTGGTGGTCAGCCTGATGGTTATTAGCTACCACAAAGACTTTATGAAGCCTCCTTGCATCTCCTACAGTAGTTTCTGAAGCTACTAGCCTCTAATCGAACATCTGTGATGACGTCTGAGGGTAATGCACTATATGATGGAAATAATGAACACTGAGAGGGGGGGTGAATCCATGTTCTACAATTTTTAACTTTAATAATCTGATCTTTTAACCACCTTATGCATCTGAAAGAAAGTAAAGTGCGTAAGCATAAAGAAAATAACAACAATACCATAACACCAAGATTTTTACGTGGAAACTTGATTAAGGGAAAAACCATGATGGGATTGAAACCCACAATATTCATATACTCTATTAGAAGTATAAAAATATTACATAACAGGAATGCATATGCATTTAGGCACACTTCCTAGAGCATACTACTCAATTATAGATGAGGGCAACAACCTCAAAAGGCTCACTACCTTACAAATGATTGTAAGAGATTATAATAGAGTTTGAAACATCAAATAGAATCTACAAATTGGCTAGATATAGTTCTGGTTAAGTACAAAACATGTGTTCATACTGAATTTTGCATCTCTTCTCTATTCTACTACTTTGTTGTATACCAGAGAATTAATCTTCAGTATGCACATGTGAAACTACACATAATCGCTCATACATACATGCCACATAATCATAGATTGCCAAAATGATCAAATAAACTTCCTTTATATATCCGCATTACCAAATTATGAACCTTTTAATGTCAACTTCAAGAACATGCCACAAAGGATGAAATGTGTAATTCGGTTGGCTCAAATTCAATTCCAATGCATATGCACATGGAATTGTACTCAGGTAATTTGGATGAAGCATATGTTGAAAGACATAGGATTTGTTTATGATGAGCCTATTACTATATTTTGTGATAACTCAAGTGCTATCAATATTTCAAGGAATCTAGTGTTGCATTCTAAGACAAAGCATATATCTATCAATTTTCATTTCTTAAGAGAGAAGGTGAATGAAAAAAAGTTAGATTGGAGTATGTATCTAAAAAGGAGTAGATTGTAGACATATTTACGAAGCCTTTGGCTAAAGATAATTTGAGTATCTGAGAGAGAAGTTAGGAGTGATTTCCCCTCCTAATAAGAACTAAGATGTATGGACTTGCATCAGTCCAGTGAACTTTATAGAAATATATTATGCTCTGAATTGATGAGTTATGGTTGCTACTCAGAGGGAGTAGTCAGTGGTTCAGTTGTTCAAATCTGTCTAATAATTTAAAGGGTGAGAGGATATTTGAGCCTGTGTCATTGATGTCTAAGGGGGAGAGAATCATGTGAAAAATCCTGAAGCAATTTTGGCAAAGAGAAATAGTGTATCAGAAATTTATCAAAGGGCAAACTGATCCTTTACCTTGATTTTTTGTGACATTCGTATGTCTCACCAAAGGGGGAGATTATGGATATCAGTTGATATGTTGTCATTGATGTTAAAATATATAGAAAATATTGAATATGTTGAATATGTTGTTGGACACAATGGATCATTGAGAGGGGTGAATCAGTGATTTAAATAATTTTTACTTAATCAAAGCTATACCAGTACAATATGAAATTAACAATGCATACTGGTTACCAAAGCAATGCAAACAAGGTGTGTAGGATAAATATCTAAAAAATTAATACAACACACACATGAAGATGCAACACATAACACTGGATGTACGAGGAAAACCCAATGTGGGAAAAACCTCGGTGAGAATAGTTGCTGAAGATCTTCTGCTCCAATCCAGCCTCAAAATGAAAAGATCTGATTACAAATTTTAAGGCATCAACCCAAGGAGCATAAACCCCTAATTTATGAGCACCGACTCAAAGCAACACCAACCCCTGCACAATTGATCGGCTACAACCTAAAGGAGCTACAACCCCTGCACTTTAAGCACCTACTTAGTGAAAACAATATGAAAATTCAAATACACAAATGAGATCCCTATTGCAAATGAAGTTCTACAACCCTTCAAAGCTTTACACTACCAGTTTCTATCTTACTAATTTGTGTTAACTCAACACACACTACAACTTATCCTTTCTGCTAGTTCTTACTCTGCTAAATCTTCTCTCCCTCTATTTTTCTGA
The DNA here is from genome assembly GCF_030272615.1 of Cryptomeria japonica. NCBI lineage: Eukaryota > Viridiplantae > Streptophyta > Pinopsida > Cupressales > Cupressaceae > Cryptomeria > Cryptomeria japonica. Next base: position 204,221,341 of record NC_081412.1, on the reverse strand, counting down.
ATTCAACTCACACTTGGTCACTCTATATTAGTTACTAATTCTTCCAGTTTGTCACCTTTGTGTTCTATACTCACTTTGCCCGCTTATTCCTTACACCGATTTATGCTACTTATCCTTACCAATATAATCTTCACTCCCAAACACTTTAGATGTTTATCTCTTCGACTCTCAAACATCAATTTGACTCTATCCTTCACACTTTAGCAACAACTACTATTTGTCTTAGGTTGACATATTTAAAATGAAGCTTTCCTGCCAAAAACAATTCAAACAGAGGGCGGCTAGGGTTTCCCTCCACCCATCAAATCTTCATCAAATCTGATCCAATCTTCCTTCGATCGCTCACTTTTTTTGGAAGGATAAATCATCATGCACTTTTTATCTGTCCAAAGCATGTTTGCTAAAAATAGAAAACCTACCCCTGATTTGTGGCCTTGAAACTAGTCAACACATTTATGATCTAGTTGTTTCTTGTTTGAGGTCATCTTGCAATCAGATTTCATGCTTTGATCATGATGCCAACAACCATCTAATTTTCCTCTATCATCCATACTTTATTGAGCCACAAACACCTGCAATCAATTTGTGATTTTTTTAATCACATTAAATGTCAACCTGTCACACCTACCATGCCTTCACAATGCACACACTGACCTTTGCCTGTTTTCCAATTGACATCCACCTATTAAACATATCAGCAATCAACCCACTAACATTGAGTCGATTCATGCTCATTCATTCAACAAATACTCATACTGGCACAAACCCTTACCAGTAAAACCTTCTCTTGCTGCTATCTGACATCATACACTACACTGGTAGCTCAACTTCATTTCTGATGGTTTGTAATCTCTTTGACACTCTACCTCTTCATTGCAAACATTATCACAAAACAACAGCTAGCCTCCATACCGATTACAACTTTTCATGCCAACACACAACTTCATATCACCTCTTACTAGTGTTGTCACTGATAATATCAATACCTACTTTTCTTCCATGCTTTCATACTGGTTTTGTCTTCATGTTAATCTTCCTTATGTTGGGTACATCCTTCTTCATGTCAGTAGACACTTAGTTGACATTAGTTGACCATACCAACAAACTGCTACTCACCGGTTGACATCAATGACAACTCAATGCAAACAATCTCCCCCTTTGCCATTGATGTCAACACACACTATATAGATCTTTCTCCCCTTTTGACAATAATGGCAAAGGGAACCTTAGTCTGGAACCAAATGTTGACATTGTGATTAACCAAGTTCAACTGCCTGAGATGATAGTCAAATTGAATAGACAACTATAAAAATTATAACTAATACATGCATTTGGTAGGACACATTCTCCCCTTGTGTCCATGCATCATGATTCAAGTGTCATAGGATAATGAAAATTGACTCCCCCTAAACCATGCGTGTCTCTACTAATTTAAATGATGTATGATGGTGGGACAACTCCCAATTTTTATCTCAAGTACTCAAATATGCTCAAAGGAAGTGGCTTTGTGAATACATCAACAATCTTCTCACTAGTTGGAACATACTCCACCATTACTTCCTTGTTTGCTACCTTCTCCCTTAAGAAGTTATACTTTATTGCAATGTGTTTTGTTCTTGAGTGCATTACCAGATTCTTGGAGATATTGATTGCACTTGATTTATCACATCGGATTGGAATAGGTTCCAGTATCTCCACCTGAATGTCCTTCAGAGTTTGTTTCATCCACAATACCTACAAACAACATGTACAAGCTAGTATATAATCCACCTCAATAGTAGATAATGACACTAAATATTTCTTCTTGTTGTGCCATGACACTAACTGGTCTCCTAAGTAGAAAGCACCTTTCGGTCATCAATACTTCCTACCCAATCTGCATCATTATAAGCCTGCAAAGAAAAGTCTCCTCTATTTGGATACCATAGACCATAATTGATAGTTCCTTATAGATACCAGAACATTCTCCTAACTACATTTAAGTGAGACTATTCAGGAGCAGCTTGGAATCTTGCAAGTATACAAACAACTTGTACAATATATGGCCTAGATATTGTTAGATATAAGAAACTACCAATCATAGATCTATACAGTGTCTGCTCTACTTCTGGTGACTCATCTAGTTTTCTCATCTTACAACCGGTAACCATGGGAGTACTTATTGGTTTGTTGTCCTCCATTTGAAATTTATTCAACATGTCTTTAGCATACTAGTTTTCTCATCTTACTCCAGGAAAATAGGACAACTCAGCTAGCATGGACATCTCAAATTTGGTCTTCATCTTATTTGTAAATTCTTTGCACATGATGTCCTTGTCTCCACTAAAAATAATATCATCCACATATATAATAACTACAATCATGTGATCTTGATTTACCTTGACATACAAGTTGCTATCTACTTTCCCTTTCCAGAATCCTTGCTCTTGCAAGTATTTATCTAACCTTGAATACCATTCTCTGGGAGCTTCCTTCAAACCATATAAGGCTTTCTTCAAATGACATATAGAACTCTAATCATTGTGTAATAGATATCCTATTGGTTGTTCCATATACACTTCTTCTTCAAGATTACCATTCAGAAATGCAGATTTGACATCCATTCGGTAAACCTTGCATCCTTTATAGGAAGAGAAAGCTACAAACATTCTTATTGCCTCTAACCTAGCAACTGGTGCAAATATTTCTTTGAAGTCAATACCTTCCACTTGAGCATACCCTTTACAAAGTAACATTTCTTTATGCCAAACTATATTTCCTTCTTCATTCATCTTATTCTAGTAGACCCACTTGGTACCTATGAAATTCTTGTATGCCAGTCTAGGAACAAGTTCCCATGTTTGATTTTTCTCAATTTGTTTCAACTCTTCATCCATGGCATCTGACTATTTCTCACTTTCTCTATCTTCATCAAAAGTTTTGGGTTCTAATTCTATCATGAGGCAAAAATTTACCTCCTCATCATTTCAGGCTAGTCTCCTTCTTGTCTACACACCTTAATTTTTATCTCCTATGATTTTCTCTTCTGGATGGCTCTTCTGCACATATTGATTGGAGTTCTTGCTTTTTTCTTCTTCTACTGATCCAATGTTAGATTTATCTTCATTCTCATCATCTAAAACATCAATATAGGGTGCCAGTGTAGATTCTTTCTTGTGTAGGTCTTCATTTATTCTCACATTTATACTATCAACCATTTTTCTCAATTTCTTGTTGTAGCATTTGTAGGCTTTTCTACTAGTTGAGTAACCCAAGAAGATTCCTTCATCATCCTAGAATCAAAACTTCCTAATACATCAACATCTCTCTTGATGAAGCACCTACTTCCAAACACTCTAAAATGCTTGAGTGATGGTTTTTGGTTGTACCATATCTCATAAGGAGTCATTGTACTATTCACTCTTAGTTGTACCTGGTTTAATGTATAGATAGTAGTATGAACTACTTCCTTGTAGTATGTATCTAGTATGCTAGCCTCATTCAATATTGTTCTAGCCATTTCCTTTACCATCCTATTCTTCCTTTCTATCACACCATTTTGTTGTGGTGTTCTTGTTGCTAAATATTGTCTCTAGATTCCATGTTTCTCACTGTAGTCAATAAACTCATTTGAAGAATATTCTCCACCCCATTCTGATCTTAAACACTTTAACTGGTGTCCACTGTCATTTTCAACAATCCTTCTAAAAATATTGAATCTTTCAAAGACCTGTGATTTTTCATACAAAAATATAACCCAATTTATCCTTGAGTAGTCATAAATGAGTACCATGAAGTTTCTCTCACTGGTTAGAGCCCTTGTCCTTGTTGTCCCACATAGATCTATATGCACTAATTTCAGACGTCTTGAGGTATTGTACTCTTTATTTTGCAACTTACTTTGATTTTCTTGTCTTTTATACATGCATCACAAAATGTACTTGTTGGTTTAGTTATTTGTGGAATGCTTATTACATACCGGTTCTTGCTTATCTTCACCAGATTGTCAAAGTTCACAAGGCCTAACTTTCGGTGCCACAACCAACTTTCATCAACCTGTCCCATCATGCATTAGGAATCATAGCATTTATTTAGATTGTAGACATCACCATCTATTCTCTTTACTTCTACCACAACTTGACCAATACTCTTCTTTCTTATCTGACAATCGGTAGAGTCAAATATGAACTTGTACCCTTTGTCACACATCTGACTTACACTCAATAGATTATGCTTTAGTCCTTCCATGTAGTAGATATCATGAGCCTTAATCTTTCCATAAATATTAAATGTACCAAGACCTTTAATCTTGATGGAGGAGTTGTCACCAAACCAGACAGAACCACCATTGCAATCGTCAAGCTTGATAAACTTTTTCTTGTCTCTAGTCATATGATTTGCGCAGCCATTATCAACTACCCATAAATTGTTCCTTTTAGTATGTTGAGAAGTCTACACATTCAAGCTTGACTTTGTCTTGTTCTTCTCCTTCTCTATCCAAACATGTTTCTCTTCTTTCTTCTCCTCTTTTGTCATCTTGTGTTCCAGTTTAGTCTCTATCTTCTGATCCGGTACTATTTTCTTTTGCTCGCGAGTTCTCAGCTTACAATGCCTTGCTATGTGACTAAATTTTTTACACTTGTAACATTTTACATTAGCACTAAAAGATATATCCAAAGCATTCTTGTAGGACATCTACACATTTCTCCTACACTCATAACTCTTATGACCAAACTCATTGCAATTATAACATGTGAGATTTGTACTTTGTAATGTAGCAAATGAGTTTCTACTCTCAAAACTAGGGTTTACATTCATTTTCCTACAATCTACCATTCTATGACTGAACTTATTACATCGGTGATAATAACCATGAAAGTTTGGAATATACCAGTTAGATTGCTTTGGTCCTACAAATGACTGTCTCACCAGGGGTCTTCCTTTTGTGTTGCTGACTCTGGTGAATCCTTCATGATCAACTCTTGCAATTCTCCTTGAATCTCCATGTTAGTGCATTGAGTATGGCCTCTGGCTCATTAATTGTGTATACCGGTTTGTCTGGGAGTTTCTAATCACATCTGCATAAGTCTTCTTACCAGTATCCTTGCTTACCGTGAATGCCTTCTTCTCTTCAATTTGACTTGAAGAAGTAAATTGTATCTCCTTACTGGATGTATCTTTTCTATTTGAACTACCCTCTTCAAATCCCAAGCCACCAGTATCTTTAGATTTCTTCTGTTTGCTCAACATCTTGTCTAAAGCTTTGGTGTTGCCTTCATATTTGCTTCTCACTTTCATCTCTTCCTTACATCTCTTTAATTCCTTTTGGAGCTTGACAATTTCTTCTTCCAAGTTTTGATGTTCCTTCTCCTTATTACTCAAATTGGTACTAGTAGCTTCATAGATCCTCTTGGCCTCTTCAAATTGAAGTTTTAGATCTACAATTGTTTTCTTGGATTCTTCAAGAGATTTTTCCAACATCTCTTGTTCTTCAGCTGCAACCTTTTTTACCTTCTTTAGATCTCTTCTTTTTTTATTTAGTTCTTCCAAGGCACTAATGAGCTCTACTTCAAGGTCTACTTCTCCTTCTTTCTCTTCTTCTTCTCCTTCTTTAGGTATCAAAACCTCTGGAGCCATAAAAAGGTTTGCAATGACTTCATTTTCTCTGCAACAGTCATCTAAGACACTCGCCTCATATGTGGTATCATTTTACATGTGCGTAAAGACTACTCTACTTCTGGTTACCTCTTCTACCATGTCAGTATACATTCTTCTTCCTTTCCCTACCATATGATCTGCTACCACTTGATTGATCATCTTCATTCTTATCATCATAGGGACATATGGCAGCAAAATATCCAATCTTTCCATAGTTGAAACATTTCAGGGATAGCTTGTCTTTGTATTTTCTTGAACCCGTCTTGAGTCTTCTGATAAATTTTGCCATGATATCATCAGAGTCTTCACCAGTTCCATCACGAGAAAACTCTTCTTTTCCTTTTGTTGATGTTTTAAATGCAGCTTATTTATTCACAACCTCGGTACTAGTAGTCCTCATTTCATAAGCAGTTAGGGAACCATACAAATCATCCATTGTAAAGACTTTCAGATCTTTTTCTTCTTCTATTATTGAAAGCTTTGTATCATACTTAGGTATGAGGGATCTAAGTACTTTCTTCATTACCACCTCATCTTTTATTTCTTCTCCAAGCCCTCTAATGGTGTTTGTTGTTTCATCAATCCTTCGGAGATAGTTAGCAATCTTCTCTTCATCTCGCATCTTCAAACCCTCAAGTTGTGCTCTCAATATCTATAACATGGCTTCTTTGACTTTAGCATCACCTTCAAATATTTTCTGCAACTTATCCCAAGTTGCTTTGGCAGATGAGCAATTCATGACCTTAACAAACTTATTATCAGATAGCCCACTAATAATCACATTTTCTTCCTTAGCATTGTTCTCATATTCCTTCTTAGCATCTGGATCAATAGGAGAGTTATTAGGGACTATATACCCATTCACAACCGACATCCATACATCACAACATAGAGAAGACAAATAGGTTTCCATTCTTCTACTCCAAAAGGCATAGTTGATACCATCAAACATAGGGGCTTTTGAGGAGGTTGATTCATTTCTTGCCATTGTGAACACTTGATAGGATCTACCCAAGCTACAGAACATTTTGAGAAAATAAGGTACCTGTGCTCTGATACCAATTGTTAGACACAATGGATCACTCAGAGGGAGGTGAATCAGTAATTTGAACAATTTTTACTTAATCAATTTAAACAATTTTTTTCAACCCTTAAAAGCTTTGCACTACCTATTTCTATCTAACCAATTTGTGTTAATTCAACACACACTACAAGTTAGCCTTTTTACTAGTTCAAACTTTGCTAAATCTTCTCTCCTTCTGTTCTGCTAAATTCAACTCACACTTGGTCAATCTATATCAGGTACTACTTCTTCTAGTTTCTCACCTCTGCATTCTATGCTCACTTTGTCAGCTTGTTCCTTACACCGGTTTACCCTTTTTCTCCTTATCGGTACAATGTTCACTCACAAATACTTCATATGTTTATCTCTTTGGCTCTCAGATAAAAATTTCACTCTATCCTTCATACTTTAGCAGCAACTACTATCTATCTTAGGTCACCATATTTAAATTGAATCTTTCTCACCAAAAAACAATTTAAATAGAGGGTGGCTAGGGTTTGCCATCACTAATCAAATCTTCATCGAATCTGATCTGATCTACCTTGAATTTCTCATCTACTTTGGAAGGATAAATCATCATGCATTTTTTATCTGTCCAAAGCATGTTTTCTAAAAATAACAAACCTAACCTTAATTTTTGGCCTTGAAACCATTCAACACACTTATGATCCAGATGTTTCTTGTCCAAGGTCATCTTGCAATAATATTTCATGCTTTGATCATGATTCCAACAACCCTTTGATCTTCCTTTGTCATCCATCCTTCATCAAGCAACAAACACCTGCAATAAATTTGTGATTTTGCCAATCACATTAAATGTCGACCTGTCACACCTACCATGCCTTCACCATGCACACACTGACCTCTACCTTTTTCCAACTAGTGTCCATCTATCAAACACTTCGACAATTGACCCACTAATATTGAGTCGGTTCATGTGCATTCATTCAACAATTCCTCATACCGGTAAAAACCCTTACTGGTAAAATTTTCTCCTGTTACTATCCGATAGCATACACTACACTGATATCTCAACTTCACCTCATGTGGTTTGTAATCTCTTTGAAACTATGTCTATTAATCACAAACAAACATCAAGCCTACATACCAGTTACAACTTGTCATGCCAACACACAACTTCATATCACCTCATACTAGGGATGCCACTGACAATCTCAATACCTTCTTGTCTTCCATTCCTTCATATTGGTTTTGTCTTCATGGTAATCTTCCTTATGTCAGGTACATCCTTTTTCATACTGGTAGACACTTAGTTGACATCAGTTGACCATACCAACAAACTCCTACTTACTAGTTGACATCAATGACAACTCAATACCAACATATGCTCCCTATGTGTTTCAGTGTTACAGTTAGATTGGGCGAGTTGGTTTAGCTTGTATGTTGCAAATGAGTTGATGCAGTTTAATGAGTTTCAAGATACTTATGTCTAGTTGATTTAGAAGAAGTTTTAGAGGTCTGCATATTGATTTGATCAAGTTATATGATCTACTATTGTCACTTCATTATTAAGTTATTTAATATTGTCAAAGTTTGGTAAATCTATGTTTATTGCTCCAGACTTGAAATATCTTTTTTTTTAAATGTGTGGCATGTGTTTTTGACTTTGATGTGTGTCCTCAGCTCGAATGGTTTTATGATTTGAAAATCTACAAGCAAATATTTTAGGCTGAAAATATATTTTGTTGATGTTCTTGAGTTTCGGTAGAGAGATGATGATGATTCTAGTAATATGAGTTTTTACAGTTGTTACAGTGTAATTCACATTTCTTGTGAATGTTCCTAGATTGTGAGCTATGTGAATTAGTGGTCTGCATTCGTCGTTGTGCATGTTATTGATCATTTTCCTTATCTGGTGATGTTCTTCATGTTATGCAACATTCATGGTGTTGTAACATGTTGTGGATAATCAAGGAATAATTATTAGAGGTGTTTCATATTTTTGATTGTTGTTTAGGTCTAGACTATGTCTTAGTGGACATTATTTTGGTTTGCATTCATTATTGTAGTGTGTGTGATTATATGTTTTGTAATATGTAGCATGTGGTGAGCCGACCTTAAAATATAGGTTGATGTCTTGTATAAATGAATGTAATAATCATTGCGTGAGGTATTTGCAAGTTTATTCAAATATGTGTGATTGAATATGATAAACATATAAGGCACTGAAAGGGGGGGTGAATTAGTGCAAGCAAAAATAATACAAGTCTGATCACCAACTTAAACAACGTAAAAATTATCAAGCATAAGAGGAATATCACCACATAAGCTAATGCCCAATAAAAGAAATTCCACATAACACAAGAGATTACATGTGGAAACCCAAAAGGGAAAAATCACAATGGGAGTTAATACCCACAAGATTCACTATCTATAGAATAGAAAACTTGACCAGTTAAGGTCTTACAAATATTCCTTGTTAGGAGCAGACCCGGTTAGGAGTCACCCGGTTAAGGGATTTAAATGATTAGTCCTGCGAGGAGCTTTGACCTGTTAGGATCAACCTCACAAGAGAATTTAACACTCTAGTATAGAGCTACCCTATTAGGGGATTTTATTGCTGCAAATTGTTAGGGAAACAACAACCAAATGATCTTTATATAACACCTCTGTATCTGGTAAGATCCTCTTTAGATCCTAAAAACATTAATAACACATCAATACAAAGCTTCACTAATCATCGCACAATCAACTTAACAATATTCTCCTTCGATCTCATTAACATACTCATGTCTATCTCATAAATCATCACACTTTTTATAGACATCAACTTAGTTGGCTACAACCTTGGAACAATTTCTTAGGTTTAATGAATCTAGACAAACTAAAATTGCACATTGAACTTATGTTGGCCACCGACATAACAAATCAAAACTTGTATTGTTTTACCGATTTAAGTGACTATATCACTATCAGTTGAGTGTTCATCAGAATGTCTACTCTATACATAAAATCTCTCTTGTCCAATTGAATCTGCCAATATGGTTATGAACATAGCTCCAAATACCTATCTCTATCATCGTTGTAAAACCACATCATCCAACTCTTCATGAATCGCTTGTACTGGTTGTAGGAATGCAACTCTATTCATAGTTTTCCAGTTAAGATCCTAATTATTGGTTCTCTGTTGAAGTGACTTCTATACCGGTTAGACCTTACCAGTTGGTTTCCAAGAATTAGATGACCACAAAACCATTATTTCCATCAATAACAACACAAGAAATAGTCATCAAACATGAATATCAATCTCTTCATCACATTCACCAATCAATCATTTACCGGTTGTATATCACCAACACTCTTTACCAGTTTAGTCAAATGCCAACAGAATAAGGGTGTGAACATGTGATTGATTCTTTAGTAGTGTGGAGAAGTGTGTTGTAGAGTAGATTAGATAGTGAGCTTAACCGAAATTGTACTCAGGCATGTTGAGATGATATTTCATTAGTTAATGATTCTCCGAATGTTTGTATGTTAGTGAGACTTCTTATAAGGTAGTGAACCTTCCCTAAATTTTGTAGCCCTTTGTGTTTTTCATTTTAAGCAGTGATATCTAGGAAGTGTGCCCTAATGCATGTGCATTGCCCATTGTAATACTTCACTTACTCCTAATAGGGTATTATCTGATTGTGGGTGGGTTCCCACCATGGTTTTTCCCTTAACTGAGTTTTCCACATCAAAAATCCTTGTGTTGTGTTTGTTATTGATGTAGTTTTGTTTCATGCTTTAACTGTTAATTATCAGATCTATTTTGTGGTTTAAGCTGTAGTAAAGTTTTGGTTCAAACTGATTCTCCCCTCCATCTTAGTTTGCTGCATTGTTTCCAACACTTCTTATATTTAAAAATAATATATATGTCAATTTATTTTCTAATATGATCATATATAAATCCATCTTCAATCTCGTAATATTAACAACTATCTAAACAATGGTATTTTTCACCTCTTCAATTATTCAAGGAATAATATTAGTTAAGATATGGATTAATGTTGATGAGAACTTAAAATGATATTTTTAATAATTGAAAAAAAAATTCATTATATGAGGAGGATTATATGGTTTTTATAGACATCATTATCACATAATAGTTAGTAAAAATATTAATGTGATAATAGCCAAATTTAATGTTCTACACAGTTACTATAGGACTCAAGTTGATTTTTAATTTAAGAATTTTTGGTAGATTTGAATCTCTTTTGAAGTGTTTAAGTTTTTTGTGTCACCTTTTCTTGTGAAAAATTACATGTCACTCATTGGTAGTATTGTTTTATCTTAAAATTAGGGTTAGGGTTAAATTAAAATAATAAAATCACAAACATGACCTACTTCACCATTACATTAGGGGAAGATGGAATCTAATAAATTTGACCTTGATAGGTCAAGTTTCTAATCAAACTCTATGCCTTCTAAAGGGACAATTTCCTCCCTAAGTTGAATTGAATTTTATTTGTTCAATATTAGGGAAATATAGTGAATTATTCAAGCAATCTAATAGAACCCATGGGCTATTAATATCGTATAGGGCCACTAACCTATATCTCAGCAAAATAAAATGATTTCTATCCGCTCCCTGAATTTTGGCTTGATTTTTTGAGACCATTTTGATCCAATTTGAACCGATCCTTTCAATTAATCATCATTAAAATATGAACCTATTCATATTTATGAATCCTATTTATCCTTCCAAATGCAACTTTGTATTTTTTTCCTGCACATAGAAACAAGGGGGAAATTGTCAGGACTAGGGGTTTGACCTACCCCTATTTTGAAATTATCCATGAAATTGAATTGAAAGTGTAAATGAAGTACTATAGTAAAGTAATTTCCTTTTGAGGGAAAGGTTAAGAATGAATTAAAACCTAATGATATACCTTTAATGAATTTTTATTTGTCTCCACCAAGGAATTAGGGGTTCATGTAGATAGTCTTCATAAAACATAGAACATGAATGCCATCTCCAATGCTTGAATCTTGAATTCACTTATGCTCCAATGCTTGATAGAAGACAAATTTATTGCCCACTTGAATGTAGGATCTCATTTTTACTTACTTGAGTTCATTATGAATTCCAATTAGGCTTAAAATAAGAGATGTAGACCTCCTTTTATACTTGTTGATTGAAAAATAAATTGAATTTCTCACTTGAGCTGACATGAGATCTAGGTCCCCACCCAAATTAGGTGATTGTTATGAGGACTCAAGATGGACCATTTTTGAGAGGACCATGGTACTGGGCACCATGGTCTGAGAAATTAGGGCTACAGGATCAAGGGGACACAGTAAAGACAACTTGGAAAGTGGTGTTGTAAAGCTAGAGTGAATAGAATATGTGCTTCAGTCAGATCTTTGACAATACAAGGGACAACAAACAAAAGAATTAAGATACAAATAGGAGAATATCACAAAAGACTCAAACTCTTTATTACCTTATATCGATGGAGTGACAAGGGTCATCCAAAGAGAACCTAACATAGCACATCATTGGGGAAACACATTACGAACAAGCAAGAGAGGAACGAAAAATGTAATACAAAAATGAAGATAATCAAGAATATTATCCACCTCCCAATATTGTTGAATTTAATTTTGGGAAGGTGGACAAGATGAAAGAGGAGCAACTTCGAACATAGTAGATGGACCTACCACAAGTTGCAAACAAGGGCCATGCTCTAATGATGAGTCACTTTGTCTATCACTAGAAGCTAGGATTAACACTCTCTAAAACTATTTAGATAAACTATTGTCAACATCAACAAGCTCATAAATATCATTTGAATCATTAGAATCAACTTTGTTAGCATGGACAACATCATTACCCATTCCTTCATCAAGATTGATAAAAATAGGATCTCTAATATGAAAAGAGCATGACCCATCATTTTTATTAAGCATTTTTAATCTTGGTGATCTAGGTTGATCATCGTCCCTAAGATTAAGTGAAGTCTATAAAAATGAGACCAAATCAAAATTTGGTGTCTTTGAGGAGGACATGGTTTGTGAAGCAAGTTCGCGAGCCTTAGCACAACATTATCTCACACAATGGTTTATTTTAGCTTTAGCCAAGGGTTGTGAAGGTTGAGGATCAATGGACATATGGTTATTTTCTTCCTTTAATGGAGGAGGAATAGGAGATGCCAAGCACTTTCCTTTGTAAGATATAGGAGGTAGGACTATGTAACATATTTGAGGAATAGGGGTAGGAAGGATATTAGTTCCATCATGAGGAGGAGGAATAGGTCTAATGTCTCCAGGCTTAAAGATAATATCATCTCATTCTTTCACTTTTGATAGGATACAAAGAGAGTATCACTTTGAGGCTTAAGAAGCTCATATTGTTTAGGAAAAAAGTAGTCAAGGGTTAAATTTCCATGCCTCATCATGGTTTGGTACATGCTATGATTAATTTTTATGATAGTGCTATTATGAGGGAATATATTTAACATTTATGAATGGTATAAGGAATCTCTTTCATGGAAGAGAGCCAAGGATGTCACAACTTCACATGAAATTGATCCAATGTAGGAATGACAACAAAAGTCACATCAAGCACATAGTACCAACCTCAATGGGAAGAGTAATAAAACCAATAGTAGTGTAGGAGAAAACATCATACACCCTAACAATTACAATAGGTTTATTATATGTTACTTGATCAAATTGTAAAGTGTATAGATATTCGTTATTCATCACATTCATCATACACACTGGATGAATGAGAAATCCTCATGAGAGTTTGTCTTTCATCTTCACAGTTATATACAATGGTCCATTGGGTGTATCAATAGTCTTAGTAGGATCAAAGGTGGGTATGTGGAGGATCATGAGGGGCCAAAAAGTGGCAATATTTTGACTAAAGTTCTGATTGATAGGTTGATTGAAAAATATGTATAACTTTCAAATGGTATCACATTTTTTGAATCTAAAACATGTGTCACATTCTATGCTTCATATACTATAGGACTAAAAAAAGAAAAAAATGATTTTCATAAAGTTTTGACCATGTTATGGTGGTTAGACATACAAGTTTTTAATATTTTAAAAAGTTGTAGTAAAAAAATCATAATTAATTTATTTAAAAAAAAATACAAAATAATATGTATCACATCTGGGTATGAGTCTCCTACTTATATCTAAAATCTTATTAAAAATATTATGATTTTACTATGATTAGGGTGGTCAGACAGACACACGCTTCTTATCTTTTTCCTGAAATTTTAAATTTTAGTCAAATAGATTTATTTAGTTTCACAAAAAAAAATAGTAGCTTAGAAACTATATTCAATTTTCTACAGATTCTACTCTTACATATTTTTGAAATAATGTTGGTAGCATATTCATATTTTTACATCAAGATACCTAACTTTGTTTTCATATTTTCATTGCCACTTAAGGGCCTATTTGGCCCACCATGATCCTACACATAACCAGGTAATACATAGGTCCTTAGGAGGTGTAGGTTTGTCCACAAGATTCACAACATTGTTAGAATTGACACCAAGGTCATCAAGAGAATATGGAAGAGGCTTAGACTCAACCACACTAGAAAAAATGGGAAGGAAAAGGATTAGAAAAGATTTGGAGATTTTTATTAGGAGGAGCTATGAATTTTTTTCCTTGTCATTCACACCAACTAGGGTATCATATTGTTATTAATGAAGTATTTAGTCTTACTCCTCAAGATATAACACTTCATAGTATCATGATTGGGTTGACAATGATATTGACAATAGGCTTTAGGATCATAATATGATGGAAATTTTTTGGAGGAACCAATTGGATTGATGGGAGGAAGTTTCAACACATTATTATTTATCAATTTTAACATTATTCTATGCAAAGACTCAGAAAGAGGAGTAAATTATTTTCTAAAGTATATGGATAAAGGGGCGCTACCTGATGTCATGGCTGCCACTTGAGTATTGATGTTATGGTTTTTCTTGATGTATCCCTTGTTTGGTTTAAAATTTGTAAAATATTTTTGAGCACTCTCATTCTTATCAACCAAAGCCATTAAAGAAGATGATTCAAATTGAATCACTTGAAGCTCACAATTATGAAGAACTACATAGAATTACCTAAATGAAGTAAACCATTAAAGAGAAGTGTATCCCTAATGTCTTTTATTAAATTAGCAATAAAAATTAATTTAACATCTTGATCAGGCATAAGATAAGGGAATTCAGAATACAATTGTTTATATTTACCAATAAATTCAGTCACTTTCTCTTTAACACCTTTTTAAAAATGAATCATATCGGTCAAAGTGATTCTAGGACCAAAATTATTTTGAAACTGTTGAATGAAAGCATTAGCTAATTGTTGAGATTATGTAATAGAATAAGGAGGCAAAGAACAATATTATTGCAAAGATTTATCCCTAAAAGTTCGTGTAAACAATTTAGCCATAAGTCTTTGGTCATGAATAAAGTCACCACACAACTTGTTTGAAATGTTTTCACATGATTCAAGGAACCACTTTTTTCATTGTAATGGGATCACTACATAAAATATAGGAACATTAAACTTGGATTGTGTAATGGAAGCCAATTGTTGTTGTGGGATGAAACAATTTTGGCTAAGTTATTGATTGATGCTTTAGTGGATGGATTGAAATTGGACATATTGGATTGTGATGTAGGAGTAACATTTTTATATGTAGGCAAAGGTTGCCAATAAGGTGGTGGAACACTATGATATGTGGGTATGGGAGATGATTGGGATACAAAATGGAAGACTCACATAAGGAGGTATATAAGAATTTTTATTAACAAGGTTTCCCAATTGACTAACATGTGTAGAATTAACATTTTGTGTGGAAGTAGTTATGCTACAAGGGGCATGTGCACAAAGATGGTGGTCAAAAAGGTGGACACCACCTCAAAAAAATTGGAAAAATAAGCAACGCGTACATGGTTTTAAAATTTGAAATTTCCGCATACACACTTAGGTTTGTTCTTCCCGAGCCTAGAAAATGAGCATGTATGTGCTGCTCGTAGAAAATTGAGTGTGTACATGCTGCTCATAGGAAAATGAGCACCTATGCGCTAATAATCCAAATAAAACCGTGTACGCAGTGCTTGGTAAAAAATTTAAAAAAAAAAAAACTAGGTCTCATTTACTCATGAATAGTGCATTTTTAACTTTGTTTTTTCCCTATTTCCTCTCCTAAACCACAAACGAGGTGCTAGATTTGTCCTCCAAGCTATGGATCAAGGTTAGTTTTTGCTTATTTTTGTCTTTCTTTCTGGTTTATGCAATTTGTTTTACATTTTGAATTTAATTTCATTAATTTTGATTAGGTTTTTTCATTTTTTGTTTCAAAAACCAGATTCTTCTAATCTAGAACAAGAACAACCAAATGCACCTCCTAAAAACCCACAAGAACAACCAAATGCACCTCTTGAAAACACACAAGAACAACCCCTAATTCCTCCTTTTGATAGCACACCCAAAACATAGGAAGAATTAATTAATCAGTTAGGACAAAATACATCTAAAATCAATAGACTGATTGTAAAATTGAAAACTTCTAAACTTGACCATCATTAATCCCTCTCCACTAGCCTAGAAACATTAGCTAGTGGTGCCATAGCTATTTCCATAGAAATTACCAAATGGGGAAGCTTTAGGGATAGGTGTCATCAATTCTATGCCAATGGGCTATCATACGATGGTGTAAAAAACAAAAATAGTTCTAAACAACAAATATGTGCCCTTTTTGTTGATCCCAAAACTGCTCAGTCATTAACTCTTAATGCAAAGAGGTTTCCCATACATTGGTGTACCAATGTGCATATGAAGAATCTTTTTTGGCAGAGGTGGTGGATGGTCTTTAATGATCCACCTTGTAATAATTATGAGGTGCCATTATATTTTTTGAGAAAAATATATTGTGAGTTTATGCTCAATGTGTGACCAAACTATTTAGACATGAGAGAGTTTCATGGTAGAGGCGGTGGCTCTGCCCAAGATAGACCTGGAGCCTATAGGTGATTAGCCGTGGAGAGTGACTGCCCCCTAGCACCGAAACCCAAGGTGCATCAGGTTATCCCATTAGAGCTGAAAGAGTCGATGGAGCTATAGACTCTTCAGGCGGCCACAACATTGACTAGTGCCATCATCCAGCATGGGACGTCATTAGCACACCCTATTGTATTGGATGATGAGCCGTTAGAGTGGGATAGAGAGCCCATCGAGCCTATGTGTGCCAGTTGCTCAGGGATATGCTCAGGGATAGATGATGTAGCCGATGCAGATGGATACTCATATCATCTGTGCACAATTTGTAATTGTAGATGTTAGCCTCACACAGTTGAAGATGTCGCGCTGACAGATGAGTTGATGGACATGATGTTTGCCCATGAGCCACAGACACAGGTGTGTTGATTTGAATTCATAACATTTTATTTATCAGTCACTTTAAAATTGTAATTACATAAATGAATTTTCATTTATACATTGATTTAAATTGAGACAAATAATATGCATTTCAGGATGCAACATCGGTATCCAATACACCTCCCCCAATTACTATAGCTACAACTTTGATGCTTGAGGTATAAATTTTGTAACATGTTAAAATAGAATAGTACACTTTGAATTAAAAAAATACAAGGTATACTAACTATCTTTAATGCTTGGTCCAATTTCTAGTTTGTAGGTGTTGAGAGGGGACGAAATATCCTAGATTGGTGACATCACACACTCAGTGATCGATTTTGGCCTACAAGGCTATACGGTATCATATTTTGTATAACTCTTTTTATGTATTGTTTTGATGGAATATACAAGTCATTTTATTTTAGATTTTTAAAATTATGTTTAATTTATTATCTATACTAATATCTCATGTTAATTTTTTCTTTTTAGGGTAACCCCTCCACGTCTAGGGCCCGTCCTAAGAAAAAGAATTCCTCGAAGATGTCAAAACGTGTGAAGAAGGCAATTGAACACATTTTTAGTTGTACAATTGTTTAAAAATGTTGAAATCAAGTATCAGTTGGGCTTTTTAGATTGATTAGTGTTTTTTGTCTATTTTACATGTACAATAGCCATTAAGCTTTGTGGATTTGTTGAATGCACCTGATTCACCCATGGATCAAGAGAGAGCGGAGGTATGTATCTCTACTTTATTTTCTTGATTTCATGATTATATGCACACGTACATGTAAACTTGTGATATATTATAATCTTATAATTTTTTCATACAGGAAATATTCATACGTATTTCGTCAATGGCGAACCCTCCTCCTTGCACTGGAGAAGCATCTCAGGATCTAGTACACTTTTGTTTGATATGTAAAATTAATTATTTTTAACCTTCAATACTTATCATTATATTAATTGTTTTTAATATTTGTACAATTTTTGTATAGGTAATAGCGATAGTTTCTACATCAATAGTGAGCCATCCTCAATCCATTGGAGAAGCATCTCAGGCACAATTATGTCATTGTTCTCTATATTATAGCTTTTAAGTGTTTTTGATATATTTATGTTAGTATATTGTATTAATTGTACATTTAATCTACAATAGAATCCTTCGCGGTACGGCCATAACGTGGATCCATTTAAGTATGTCTTCAAGAAAACTCCTAAGAGTGACAAGGAGAGGAGAGCGAAGACATTAGCTCTTGGATCAGCCGATGAGGTAATCTACATTTCAATTGCAAAGGAATTAAAGTTAAATGCATAGTTATGTTGTTAATTGTGAACTATTTTCTACAAAAGAATTCTAACATGGCTTTTGAATTGTGGTTTTACAGCCATCTACAGAGCTGCATACTGTGTCGAAGAGGCTTGATTTTGATAATCCACCACAAGTTTAGGATCCTATAGTTTTAGTTTTGGTCATAGAATGACCAATACATGTAGATATATTCTACATTTTTATTGTATATCAATTTGGACATGGCATATGCCACATTTTTGTAATACTTGTATTGACTTGGCAGACATGCCTTTTTATATATATATAAATATCGATATTCGATCCAATAAATGTGTAATGAGTTTATTATTTTGTATTCACTGCATTTTGTGGTTGTCCTTTTATAAATTTAAATGAATATTTGCATATGTAATCAACAATATGAATATAAACAACAAAAATATATGATATAAAACATTGCAATCGTGGAATATGATTTGATAAAATTTCTAAAATGTTGAATTAAACCTACAAAACTCCTTGTATTTAGTTTGTTATTGTGTATTCGCTATATTCGGTGGCTGCCCTTTTATAAATTTAAATGAATATTTGTATATGTAATTAACAATATGAATATAAACAATAATGTGTTGGGTGCGAGAGCACCCTCATGCTCGCAATGGTCAAATTTTGTTCATCGTGTGCACAAACCGATGTTGTGAGCACATTTAGGTGGGAAATTTTATGCTAGGCATGCCCCTATCATGCATCCCAAAGCGCCAGAATGTCGAGAGTCATACTGTACCAGTGCAATCTCTCAATTGCCTTGAGTCCAAAAAATTGTCAAAATTTGACGGCTTGTTTCTTCAAGTCTAGGACACATATGGTCCATCTGTTTGATTCTATGGGGTCGCATGAGGCTCCTCTATAATGGCCTATCTTAGTTTTTGATGAGTCAGAGCCATTTTCAATTGGTAGCATTTTTTCTCCTCCTCCAAAAATTATCAGTTGCATGCAATGCAAAGTTGCAAGATTGTCTAGAATTGATTCAGTTTGTCGTGTACACAAAATGACATCACGAGCATGTCCAAGTGGGCAGGTTTATGCTAGGCATGCCCCTATCATGCATCCCAAAGCACCGGAATGTCGAGAGTTATACCATACTAGTGTGATCTCGTAAGTGCCCTGAGTCCCAAAAATTGTCAAAATTTGAAGGATTGTTTCTTCCAATCTAGGACACATACGATCAATCTGTTTGATCTCGTGGGGTTGCATTAGACTCCTCTATAATGGCCTATCTTGGTTTTCGATGACTCAAAGCCATTTTTGATTAGTAGCATTTGTTCACCTGCTCCAAAAGTCGTCAGTTGCATGTATTGAAAAGTTGCAAGATTGGCTAGAATTGATTCAGTTAGTCATGTGCACAAACCGACACTGCGAGAGCATCCAGGTGGGTAGGCTTACACTAGGAATGCCCTTGTCATGCATCACAAAGCACCAGAACGTTAAGAGTCATACCCTACTAATGTGATCTCTCAAGTGCCTTGAGTCCAAAAAATTGTCAAAATTTGACAGATTGTTTCTTCCAATCCAGGACACATACGGTTGATCTTTTTGATCCTATGGGGTTGCATTAGGCTCCTCTACAATGGCCTATCTTAGTTTTCAATGACTCGAAGCCATTTTCATCGTAGCATTGTTTTGCTTGCTCCAAAAGTCATCAGTTGCATGCAATGAAAAGTTGCAAGATTGGCTAGAATTGATTCAGTTCATCGTGTGCACAAACCAACATCGCAAGAATGTTTGGGTGGGTAGTTTTATGCTAGGCATTTACTTGTCATGCATTCCAAAGCACCAAAACATAGAGAGTCATTTTCTACCGGTGTGATCTCTCAAGTACCTTGAGTCCAAAAAAAGTCAAAGCTTGACAAATTGTTTCTTCCAATCCAGGACACATACGGTCAATTTGTTTGATCCAGTGGGGTTGCATGAGGCTCCTCTATAATGGCCTATCTCAGTTTTCAATGACTCAGAGCCATTTTCAATTAGTAGCATTTTTTCGCCTACTCCAAAAACCATCTGTTACTTGCAAGGAAAAGTTGGAAGATTGGCTCGAATTGCTTCGGTTTGTCATATGCACAAATAGACATCACGAGCACATCTGGGTGGGTAGGTTTACACTAGGAATACCCCTATCATGCATCCCAAAGCACTAGAACATCGAGAGTCATACCCTACTGGTGCGATCTCTCAAGTGCCCTGAGTCCAAAAAATTGTCAAAACTTGACGAACTGTTTCTTCCAATCCAGGATGCATACGGTTGATCCGTTTGTGTGAGGCTCCTCTACAATGGCCTATCTTTGTTTTTGATGACTCAAAGCCATTTTTGATTAGTAGCATTTTTTCGCTTGCTCCAAAAACCATCCCTTGCTTGCAAGGAAAACTTGCAAGATTGGCTAGAATTGATTCAGTTCATTGTATGCACAAACTGACATTGCGAGCACATCTGGGTGGGTAGGTTTATGCTAGGCATGCCCTTGTTGTGCATCCCAAAGCACCAGAACATCGAGAGTCATACCATACCGGTATGATCTCTCAAGTGCCCTGAGTCCAAAAACTTGTCAAAATTTGACAGATTGTTTCTTCCAATCCAGGACACACATGATTGACCTATTTAATCCTATGGGGTTTAATGAGGCTATGGCCTATCTTAGGTTTTGACAACTCGAAGCCATTTTCAATTAGTAGCATTTTTTTGCCTGCTCTAAAAATCGTCAGTTGCTTGTAAGGAAAAGTTCCAAGATTGGCTAGAATTTTTTCGGTTCATCATATGCACAAACCCACGTCACGAGCGCATCCAGGTGGGTAGGTTTACACTAGAAATGCTCTTTTCATGCATCCCTAAACACCAAAACGTCGAGAGTCATACCCTACCGGTGCGATCTCTCAAGTGCCCTAAGTCCAAAAAATTATCAAAATTTGATGGACTGTTGCTTCCAATCTAGGATACATACGATTGATCTGTTTGACCTCATGAGGTCACATGAGGCTCCTCTATAATGGCCCATCTTAGTTTTTGATGACTTGGAGCCATTTTCGATTAGTAGCATTTTTTTGCCTGCTCCAAAAGTGGTCAATTGCATGCAATGAAAAGTTGCAAGATTGGCTAGAATTGATGTGGCTCATCATATGCACAAACCGACATCGCAAGCGTGTATGGGTGGGTAGGTTTATGCTAGGCATGCCCCTATCATGCATCGCAAAGAACCAGATCTTTGAGAGTCATACCCTACTGATGCAATGTAGAAGTTGCTTGACAATTTTTTTGATAATTTTTTTGACAACGACATTTTTTGCTCAAATTGTATCTAGTCTCAATCTATCACCCCTATGACCCGATAATGACTTAAATAATTATCCATGATTATACAAGAATCAAGAATGGTCATGATTGACCAGGGACACATCACATATACTCAAAACATAGTCACAAAACATTGACACACAAAATAGTCAAGAAACATTGTCACATATTATTCAAAAAATTTCCTCTAAATATGTTAAAATCAGCTCTTGGCTATTTTATTATACAAAAAATTATCTTAAAAATTGTCTCATGGGATTTTATACAAAATTTGGCATTACAATATGTGCGATTCAGCTCATCGCCATTTTAATATACAAATCATCTCATGGGTTTTTATACAAAATTTGGCATTACAATATGTGTGATTCAGCTCATCACCATTTTAATATACAAAATTTGGCATGTACATATGTACAAATCAGCTCATTACCACTTAAATATACAAAATTATGCCCCTAAATATGTAAAAATCAGCTCATGGGCATTTATATATACAAAAAGCGAATATAGAACAATTCGTCGATGATTTATACAAAATTCTCAAAATCATTCTATTCTAAACCATATAATCAATCAAGTGAGACTTTAGGATTGGCTCTAGCCCGTATTGTGTCAAGTATTGCTCATGGTCAGATTCACGAACTTTCCATAAAATCTTGTTATGAGGTCTACCATGATACTTCATCAAATGAATATTTGTTGCAACAACAAGGTTAGAGAAATGAAGAATATGTTTATGTGTTTCAAAGTCCTTGAACAACCAAACATCATAATTCTTGATAGGGTATCTCTGAATCCATGTTCGTGTCATGACAATAGACCCTATTGGGTACTCAATACCCTCTCTATCAATGATTGTGGTTGTCAATTTTCTTGTAGGCTCAACACAACAACACAAATAGTAATCTGTTCCTTCTTCATTGTTCTCTTCTGCAACAACTGCATACACATGACCTACATTTTATAAAGTGTTAGTTAATACCAAAAATAAAGTATTATGTACAACAAAATGAACCAAAAAGAATACTTGCAAAAAAATTAACTCAAAAAATCACCTGAATCCACTAGGTTGGATACATGGTCAAAATCCACTGATGTCTCCATTTGGCTCAATTGTAGTGCTTTGGGAATTTGATATAAATCAATGGGAACCAACAATATACAAGACCATTTGTCAACCCACTCTTCTGATTCACATTCTTCCCACAAACAATACATGCATGAAGAGCAAAAACATACCATCTGTCTCATATAAACTACCAGTGAACTTGAATTTGAACTCATAAATGAGTGCATGTCGCTCGATCCTACAACTGTACAACAATCTAGATATTTTTCAATGTTAGATTCAGTGAGCAACCAAAAATATCTATGAAACAATGATGTACCTGGATTACCTAGACCCATCATAGACTTACACCATTGCACAATTGTTTCTACATCTACCAACTCAGCACCACCTTCGTACTTCAATTCTTACCTAGCTAGGGCTCTTTTCACACATGCTCCCACACCATCATGTTCTCCCTTACCATGTCTAGGCTTAGTGAAATTCCAAAAATGTGTACACTACTTGTCACATGCATCCTTGTCAACCAATAAAACATCCTTGCATTCTTGAATTATGCGGTGCAATTATCTGACCACATTAAGTGTCGGTTGTATTGTATGTTCCTTTCCCTTAAACTATCATAAAAAAATTTAAAGCATCCTTGTACATACTCTGATGAATGAGTACGATCATCACTTATGTAGAAGTGATACTCTCTGACAACCTTTCTATCCTCCTCTTTGCTATCATCTGCATGCATGAATGCTATGTGTATAAAAATAGAAACTTGTATAGAGTGATAATACATGGATTGCACTTCATTTTGAGGTTGTAGTGTATAATTTTAAGAAAAATCAATGATAGAGACAATGGTGCCAAGAGGAAATGTGTCCTTACATAACTTGAATTGCTCATCTAACCATCAAGCTATATGTGTATGCATTATGTACTCACAAACTAGTTTCTCTTGAAACATTTTCATAAATTGAGCTACACATATATCATTTTTCACTAGCTCACATCTCTTCAAATATTTTCCATCTTTAACTCCATATGTGACTGTCTTGTATTTTCTAAAAGAAACTAGTTTCATACCAATTTCATGTGTAGTCTCTAAATGTATGCATCTTGGTAAACGTTGCAAACCATCACATATAGCACAAGAACTTTCCAAACAAGGCATCTTATAAGAAATTCAATCATCATGTCTATTACATAGCACACTTGAAATAAATTCTCTTGCCAACTTAGGAGGTTCTTGTATATTACATTCCTACAAAACATTTTTAGTGTGCAAAGTAGAACAAATATGAGGAAAAATTTCATGATGCATGGAAAATTCAATATGCATCCTACAACAACATGTGGTGCGTACATAATTAATCTTAATATAAAAAGGTTTTGCCATTTCAAAAAACATTTGAGAAACTTTTATTTGAGGAAACTTTTGAAGGAATCTTTCATAAAATTTAGTTTGAGTCATATCCAAATAGTGTTTCTCATGTGGCTCACGATTTTTAGACCCAATTTGACTTCTAACAACATCTCTTTCATTGGGCGATACTCTTGTGTTGTCATGCCAAAAAATTTCAATTAATATTTTTAGTGCATCAACAACTACCTTGTCTTTGCGTGGTAGTCTACACAAGAATGCCCAGAGAGATTTATTGTTAGGTTCCTCTATTTGTTCTCGCCTCTTTAATGTTTTACTTAATGTTGTTCTACTAACGTTTAATGACTTGTTTTGCTTATCAAATGATCTTTTTTTATTTTCTTGCTCATTATGGTTGATGTAATGACATGTGGAGTAGCATTAGAATCTTTACTATGTGATTTTGAACCAATAGATTGATATGCATCAAATAGATTTCTGACAATAGTTCTTTTACTATTACTTTTAGATGATCTTAGGCCTAGAATTTTCATTCTCTCTAAAATTCAAATTTGTTATCATTTGAACAATTAATTGACATCTTGTGGTTTGATTTAAGTTTTTAAAATAGTTTTGCCATATTATTTTAACCATTCTCCTACAAGTTTGTTCAGTCATTTTATTGGGCATTGACTTCAATATATTCTCATCAATGTCAATTAGATACCTTGGTTTTCTATGAATGATTCTACGAGGTGTTAACATCGGTGCATTATGTACATTCAATTCATCAAGTAGAGAAGGTGTAATATGTTCATCATTTAATTGATTATTCAATGTGGTATCTTCTTCAATTGCATTAGGTTCAAACATTAAATTATCAAATGTTTCTTCTTCAATTGCATTAGGTTCAAATGGTAAATTATCAAATGTTTCTTCTTCAACTGCATTAGGTGCATTATATTCATTTGGTAACTCAAATTGAGATGTTGAGGATGAAATACCTTCTTCTCCCCATTGTTCTTATGTCATGCAATTTCTTCATACATTGCCTTTGTCTTTCCTTTTGATCCTCTCATTGTTCCATCGTTCCTCACTTGTTCTTTCCCATGGTTGATATCGGTTGACCTAAATAGAATCATATTACATATATATGTATAGAAAAGTTCATAAATAAATAAATAACATAAATATGCATCTTATCACTATTCAATCATTTGAAACCATGCAAAAACAAAAAACTAATAAAAACAACAATTCAATCATTTGAAATCATGCAAACATAAAAAGTCACTTACTTTTATGTATACAATAGTGATAGAAGTGCAAACACAATTCTAGTGGGGCCTTCAACGACCTCAAAAACTTCTTTTTAGGTTGTTGAGGCTCTTGGGCAACTAAAACTATGTCTATAAACTGCGTACACGCTATTAGACCATAGAATGTTGACAAGCCCAACGATATTCTTTTTTCCAATTCTGAACTGATAAGTAGCGCGTACACATTACTAAGCCTAAAAAATGTTATCGCAGGGTAACAAATAATAGGAATAGTACCCTGTATGTGCTACTAAGCCTTAAAAAAGTAATGGCAGGAGAGAGAGAGAGAGAGAGAGAGAGAGAGAGAGAGAAAAGGGGGCTGAGAGAGAAGAAGGGGTATGGAGGAAGGGAGAGAAAGAGAGGAAAGGAGGGATGAGGGAGAGAGAGAGGGAGAGACGGAGAGAAGGGGGGTGAAGGGAGGAGAGAGGGAGAAAGGTACAAGGAGGGAGAGAGAGAGGGAGAGAGGGGAAGGAGGGAAAAGAGAGAGAGGGAGAGAGGGGGAGAAGAGGGGGGGAAGGGAGAGAGAGAGAGAGAGAGAGAGAGAGAGAGAGAGAGAG